>NC_136491.1:150437936-150480436 GCF_053919585.1 Euprymna scolopes
TTGTCATTTATTCACTAGCGGCACTGATGAGTTGTGATACAACGAAACAGGACAGTCTGTCGATGACTACAAATATATATATATATATATATATATATATATATATATATAAACTTTCTGTAATATATATATATATATATATATATATATATATATATATATACTGACTTTAGCAAATAGGGTGCATACCTTTATAACTATTTGCTAATATTTTTGCTCCTCTGAGGAGATGGTAGACATCGAAACCCTATAGGTTAAGGAGATTAATTTTCTAAAGCATTCTTTGTCTTGCTTAGAATAATAAAAATTCTTGGATGTGAAACTTAACCACCTCATTTCATTTCAATGAGAGTTTTTTGAAATTCATTGAATTACAATTTAATATATATATATATATATATATATATATATATATATATATATATATATATATATATATATATATACGAGGGGCGTGCAATAAGTAATGTCCCTAACCTACTTCTAGTTGTCTGATCTAGCTGATATTTTGCATGTTCAATGATTTATATATCTACGGGTTATGTGGCAAATTACAGCTCTGAACTAATTGTGGTTTCTGTTTTACAGGTGTTTGAACTGAGTCAGGTGTGAAATGGAGCCTGTTGAATGTCGAGCAGTGATCCGGTTTTTGTATTTGAAAGGACGCACACCACAGGAGACTTTTGATGAAATGAAAGGAACTTATGGTGATAATGCCCATCATATGACCTTGTAAAACGTTGACATCGTGAATTCAAACATGGCCGGAAGTCTGTGGAAACAGCTCTCAGACCTGGTCGCCTCCCCTTCTGCCATTGATGAGGCATCTGTCCGTCAAGTTGAGGCTGCCATTTTGGAAGATTTACTATTCGCATTACTATTCGTCAAATCGGCCAAGATGTCAAGATTAGTACAGGGTCTGTGGAAACTATCATTCATGACCATTTGTATATACATAAGGTGTCTGCTAGATGATTTCCCAGGTTGCTCACACCATTCCAGAAGCGAGAACACGTCGAGTGCTCGAGGATGAATTTAGAGATGTGCCAAGAAGATGAGTCAATTTTTTCAAAAGACGGATTACACAGGATGAAACCTGGGTCCTTTTCTATGATCTAGAGACCAAAGCTCAGTCAATGCAGTGTAAGCACTTGGACTCACCACCTCCAAAGAAGGCAAGCGTGCAGCACTCCGCTGTCAAGGTCATTCTCACAGTCTTCTGGAACCAGGACAGAGTAGTGATGACATATTTCCTGGCAAAGGGTACCACAATTACAGGAGTCTATTATGCTTTCATTTTGAGGAAATTAAGGGAAGCTATCAAAATTAAGAGGCGGGGCAAGATCAGCAAACGTACCCTCCTCCTGCAGGATAACGCTCCGGTCCAAAACTCGCATGTCGTCAGATCAGTAGCACGGGCGTGTGGTTATGAAATCCTACCCTATCCTTCCTACTCTCCTGACCTTGCACCCTCTGACTTTCACCTCTTCCCAGCCATGAAGTTCTTTTTGAAAGGAAAGCGTTTCCCAGATAATGCAGCCTTGATTTCTGAAGTCACGTCGTGGTTGGAGGACCAACCTGGGGTGTTCTACAAAAACGGTCTCCAGAGCTGCATCAAACGATGGGAGAAATAACTGTGCCAAGTTTCGTTGCTCTACTGCTATGGAAAGTGGGTCAAGGGTATTACTTATTGTATGGCCCTCATATATATATATATATATATATATATATATATATATATATATATATATATATTAGAGAAAGTTTTTAGATGAAACAAGTCATTGGTACCGTCGGTTTCAAACCCGAAAATTAGGACCGTTTTAGATACCCACATCAAGCTCTAGTCAGCCAAAAAATTTCTGTAAACAAAAAATATATATACAAATACGCTTTTATTTTCGGATTTTCCTTATAATTGAGCTCTCTCCTGGATTTCTTTTTTCCAAAAAAACTAATATATATATATATATATATATATATATATATATATATATATATATATATATATATATATATAATTATTAAATTTATTTATGCAAATATTGATGGCTACATATGTGCATACATGTTTCTGTAATCACCCGTTACTGGGGAGATTACGTCTTCAGGCAAAAAATTACCCTTGAAAATATTTTAAAAAGAGTTTTCAAGGTTAATTCTTGGCCTGAATACGTAATCTCCCCAATAATGGGTGATTACAGAAACATGTATGCACATATGTAGCCATAAATGTTTTTATAAATAAATTAAATATACCTGCTCTGTTTATTTGTTTCATTGATCACTTTTTGGTATACACATGTTGTTTCATTGGATGTACTTCTAGGAAACTAAACTCTACCGCTATAATATATATATATATATATATATATATATATATATATATATATATATATATATATATATATGTGTGAAGGGGTTTATGGCATGGAATGAGATCTCAAGCAAATGGAAGAACTGGGATATAAGTTCTGTTTTCGTTCAAATCGTTGAACATTGTGTCAATATCGGACATGATAGAAGGCTCCTATCGTTCTTGGGATTTCAACACAAGTGGCAAACTAGTAGATGGCTTGCAACAATAAAAGAAACTGGTTTTCATGAAATCAAGCTTTTTTTACATCAAATAAATAAATGAAATTCATATTTGAATCACGTAAATCTTTTAATAAAATGAGTTCGGACATTGCTCCTAAACTTTTTATTTACTAAAACCATGTTTTTAAAAGAATAATAGTGCTTATGCAGAGAAAGTGGCGTGTTATTTTGTTTTATAGTATTTGCAAGTTAAATTCAAGTTTTACGGTATGTTTGTTTATGAAATTGTTTGGTGAAAGTACAGAATAATTACGTCGCACCCTCCTGGTCTTAAAAATGGGTTTCTTGATAATAAAATTTTAGCTTTCTTATATTTCAATTTTTAAGGATTAATGCGCAAACCTTTAATATATATATCTTACTTTACCGTATTTCCCCGGCATTAAATTCTCTCTTTTAATTGTATGTGATTAAATGGGAAATGATTCCTTGTTTTTAGGAAAAAATACAGTCACATTTGGATAATTTTCGTAATATCCCTCTGCAATTCGGTACTATGGAATATTTCTGGTCATTTTAAAATTTTATTCTGTGGCATCATAAAGTTACGTGACTTTAGTGCAACGACCATGTATATTTACGTAGGTCGTGGTAAACTCTACTGAAACCATGGACTAATTCAAATGAATACACGTTTAAACTCGTAAACATCATGAAAATGATAGCATATTATTTTATCTGCCAATATCAGTTAAATATAATGCAACGTTGCGTGACACACTGTGGCGCCACATAATTCTTACTAGTATGCCGAGAATAGATTATAAGTGGAAATTACAAATTGTTATAGTCAGAAAACAGCTTTTATATCGTTATAAACAGAGTAGTTTGTATTAATGAATACAAACTCACACATTACTTATGTGTTATCCATGCTTATACAGGGTGACCCCCCTCCAAAAAAAAAACGGGCCCCAACTCTATTTAGGCCCTGTTTTTTAGTGTTTTGTCTGAATGAAATTTAACACAGTGTATTCTTTGTCCCAGCTACCACTGGGGTCTTGGTGTACTCAGGGTTGTTGATTCTGCGATGTCCTGTAAAATAAGGGTAATCGGTAAATAAATAATGGAGATATCACGTTTTTTGGGGGAGGTCACCCTGTATACCAAAATAAAAATTAAAATGCATAATAAATTGTTTTTTAATATTTGGAGATTTTGAATTTTGCATAAGAATAAATATGGGTAAGCATTGTTAATTATTCATTTAAATATTTTATTTTGATAGGTGCGCTCAAAAATTTAGAAAGCTAAAAATTTAAATGGCTGAATAATTTAAATAGCTCAAAAATTTAGAAAGCTAAAAATTTAAATGGCTGAATAATTTAAATAGCTCAAAAATTTAGAAAGCTAAAAATTTAAATGGCTGAATAATTTAAATAGCTCAAAAATTTAGAAAGCTAAAAATTTAAATGGCTGAATAATTTAAATAGCTCAAAAATTTAGAAAGCTAAAAATTTAAATGGCTGAATAATTTAAATAGCTCAAAAATTTAGAAAGCTAAAAATTTAAATGGCTGAATAATTTAAATAGCTCAAAAATTTAGAAAGCTAAAAATTTAAATGGCTGAATAATTTAAATAGCTCAAAAATTTAAATGGCTGAATAATTTAAATAGCTCAAAAATTTAAATGGCTGAATAATTTAAATAGCTCAAAAATTTAAATGGCTGAATAATTTAAATAGCTCAAAAATTTAGAAAGCTAAAAATTTAAATGGCTGAATAATTTAAATAGCTCAAAAATTTAAATGGCTGAATAATTTAAATAGCTCAAAAATTTAAATGGCTGAATAATTTAAATAGCTCAAAAATTTAGAAAGCTAAAAATTTAAATGGCTGAATAATTTAAATAGCTCAAAAATTTAAATGGCTGAATAATTTAAATAGCTCAAAAATTTAAATGGCTGAATAATTTAAATAGCTCAAAAATTTAAATAGCTCGATAATGTGCCGCAATGTAAAAAAATTTGAAACAACTGTGAAAATGAAAATACAATACCAACAATAAGTTACTTTCTAATCGATGTCAAATGTTCCCCCTCTCTCTTTCTCCCTCTTTCTTATCGTTTCTAATTCTCTTATTGTCAACGTTTCCCCTTTCTCTTTCCTATCTGTCTTTCTCTTTCTCGCTTTCATATTTTCTTATATATCAATACTTATGACATACTAACTTTCCCTCTCTGTTCCATCTCCTCCGCCTCTTTCAACCAACACTGCTTACTCCACCTCTCTCTTTCCCTATTCCCGCTCTCTTTTATGTATCTTTCATACTTTCCGACATATCAATTCCACTCTCTTCATCTCTTACAGCAGTTCTTCCGCCTTTCTCTCCTTTATCGCTCCATCTCTCTTACTTTCCAATATATCAATACGTATGAATTACTGTCTTTTGCCCCCCCTACCCACCTCTTTCATTATATATTATATAAGGGCAGTTATCTGCGTGTAAGTATTTATATCCAAATAAATAGAAAACTATAAACAAACAGCCACAGATTACACTCTCCAATCTTTTTCAACCCCCCTCTCTCTCTTTCTCTCTCTATTTCTCATTCTATTTCATTTAACAGTCTTCTATTTAACAATAAGTATGAATTATTCTCTGTTCCATCCTTCGTCTCTTTCAACCTTATCTCTCTCTTTCTTTTCCTGTCTTTTTACGTCTGGTGTTGGCTGCAACTGAACACCGAAATTACGCTCCTGCTTTGTTTATTTGTTAGAGCTCACAATTGTCTAGTCGGTTATTCATTAACATGTAAGAGTTTAATTGTTTACCCTTGATACAGAAAAAAAAGAGAAAGCTCGTTGATTGCATACGAAGTCAAGGAAAGTTTAGTTGAGAACGCACATAGCAATGGCGCAAAAACAATAATGCTATTTATACTCAATTGATTTAAAGTTCCATCCCTTCTTGCTTCGTATAAAGGTAAGAATGAGCAGAGGATGATGTTTGCTGACGTCGAGCAATACTGAATTTTTACGAGAGCCTTCTTAGCCGGCTAGCTCTGACACTACTACGTTAACACCATGGTGAGGAAATGTCGGACATTAATGGAGGTGGTGCTACTGCTGCTGATATTGAAAACACCTAATAATGAACGAATAAATGTGTATAGTGTATAGTACTAGTAATCACTCATGTTTTGATGAATACACTTGACCGATTATTACACGGATAAAGAAGCTAATTAATTTGCGTGAGAGTAAATTATGAAAGAGATCCCGCGTCAAACACCCAAACAAACAAACAAACAAACAAACAAACAAAAAGCCATGGAAAATCGGTGTGTGTATGTGTGAGGTGGGGATATAGTAAAAAAAAAAAAAAATGGCGAAATGAGACGATAATATTACCGACAAACGAATTTGGATGCAAACAACGATATCAATGGAGACGGAAGGGCGGAGTAGTCTGGTTTATAGAAAGGTATAACAATATGGGTGAGTCGAAGCAGAATAAAGAAGGAAAGGATGGCGTAAACAGAGATAGAAAGAGAAATGGTAAGACATTAGTGCTTTCGAGACAGGGGAAGGTCAAACTCGAATAGTTTTTCCGACAATATTTTTTAAATCCCAGGCTGCCATCGTTGAAAGCCATAATGAAATTATCGGCCATCTTGTATCTGTCAGGACGTCATATTTCCTTTATTTCCTTTTTGCGTGGTGAAACGCGCACACACACACACACACACACACACACACACACACACACACACACACACACACACACACACACACACACACACACACACACACGTTCCATTTTGTTTACTTGGAGTAATAGAGTAATATAATAGAGTATTATTCTATTATTATTGCAATGTTGCAATATATATATATATATATATATATATATATATATATATATATATATATATATATATGAGAGCAAGTTGTTAAAAAACATGTTAAAAAACATGTTAAAAAACAATTTGAAAAAGAGTTAAAAACATATTTAATTTGAAAAGAAAACACTAAATAAGTGAATAGTCCTTAATCCGCGGAGTTTCGAAGAAATACTTTCCTTCTCATCAGAGGGTAGGATTTAGCAAAATGCAGGATCGGATTTTGCTTGCAATATATATATATATATATATATATATATATATATATATATATATATATATATAGTCGAAACTACACACATACTCACACGCACACATATATATATTAATTATTTCTATTTTATGTATCTACAGGATGGAACGACAAATTTGTTAAAAAAAACAAAACAATACCACAACTTTATTTTAAAACTTGTATTAAAACAATCAATTTAGGTAATTTGATTATGTAGTAGAGCCGGCATCTATTCCATTTAACCGCCGTCAGCCGCAATTATCACCTTGATACGAGTTCGGAACTGGAACATGCCTTTTCCACAAACGCTGTCGAAAGCTAGGCGAATACTCGGCGGATGGCGGCAATCAGGTTGGCTTTTATGTTGTTGGAGGTCATGTTGGTAATGCTGTCAAGTAGTACAACGGGTTCTGATCTGGAGAGGAGGGGGACCAGTAAGAGAAGTGTACAAAGTCGTAGCACTGGAACACTTTTTGAACTTGTGGGCTGACGCCGAGTCCTGCTACCACACCCAGGGTCTGCCAGCAACCATCTGATTGCACCAAGGGATCACTACACTCTTCAATAAATCCAGGTACACTGTGAGGTTGGCTTTCAAGCCGACTTCATGAGGTGGCATGATGTGGTTCTCAGTTTAAATCACACCAAAGACCATAACCGTGGCCGGACACTTTATTGAATGGCGCCCTCAAGCGTTGAACCGTCCAGATTTGCATTTTGAGTGTACGTGCAATGATCTTGTTGTAATGACTTGGATCGGTTGAGAACATGAGTTGTGCAGCGGCGCATCCCCAATTTCACTGGTTGAACATTTTGTCACTTTCAGACATGAGAGAGGTTGATATCGCTCTTGGTATTTGTACAAAGCTCGCCAACTAGTTGATGGCCTGAAAAAAATTAAAAAAAAACATAGTGTTATGTCGTCACGCAATATAACTGGTTGTTGTGGGAATTACAAGAAGACATCGTTTTCGCACCAAATTATTTATTTATTTAAAAAGAAAAATAATAAAACATTAGAGCAACAGATTATGTGAAATGTTGTGTCAGCCATCTTGAAAAGTCTTCCTCATTTCCATCCAGGGAAGATAACTCTTTGCTTTTCGGTTATGTCCCTACTAGGCCGTCGGCCAAGTATGAAAAATCTTACTTTTAATGAGATGTAAAAGGCGTGGGCATGATTTTAGGATATAATACGTATAAAATCATCAGAAACATGGAAAAATATTTCACAAGCAAGATTTTGGTGCATTAATAAATAATTTTAATTTTAATGCACAAAAAATGCTAACTCTTAAGTTGTCTTCGTACAAAAAAGTAGCCAATCAGAATACTTCTTTTATTTACACCTTACAATCAACCAATCACAATCATCGTAGCGTGTGTGAAAAATTCAATATGGCTGCTCCCAGTGAAGAAGGAATGTTTGTAAACAAAGATAAAAACGAGTGCATTATGTGCATATTTCCGACTAAAACATGGAATGTTAGATCTTTTTCAGTGAAGACATGGACGCGCTTGTTAGAATATGTAAAAATGGACCACAAGCAGAAATTGTGAAAAACTTCGACTTAAGCTGTGTTTCACCAAACTTGTTATGCACGTTTCACGGATTACCAGAAAATTGAAAGAATTAAGAAAAAACTAGAAAAAAAAAACTGATAGCGTTTTCGAAGGTAAGTTTAAGGTTTTAATAATTTTGATTTTTATTGATACACGTTTTGAAAGAGATGATTTTTTCTTATACCCCCTCTACTCTTTTAGGCAAGCACGTGTGAGCTGAACACCATGAAAAACTTGATAGTAGGAAAAATAGATTTAAAGTAACATTTCGTATATAAATTTAATGAAAAATTATCCTCCATTTCCTAGAGGCTGTTGTTAATTTTTTTACCATTAACCCTAAGTCTGAGTGGCAAGATTTTAAAATCACACGTAATTGGCTAAAAAATGCACAGAATTTATCTCCAATAGAAAAAAGGTCAACACCTCTAAATAATTTTAAAATATATTTACTTAATTTAATTCTTTTTTTTTTTACTGCCAAGTTTTTTTCTGAATCTTCACTATAATCGATTAAAAACGTACAATCTTTTTTTGGTGGGGGGGGGCAGTGCGATTTTAACGAGAGTGTTAATTTACATTAATATCTTCTGTTTCAAACAAACAATTGAAAATGTACATAAAAGTTGGCATCTGTTTTGGAAAATTTCACTTGTAAAGAAAACAAAAAACTAGAGTTTATTTCTATTTACTTGTCTCCCCACGAGGACATAGATACAAGATCGGGTTTTAATGTGGATAAAATTGAGTTCACCAAAAAAGACACTATGGATTGGAACAAAAATTAAAATTGCCTCAGTCTAGAAATATTTCTTCTTTACAGACTTGGAACAGAAAAGATTACCTGTATTAACAGAACAAATGCTATACTTTGCTCTTAGCCAAAGGCTGTTACTATTTCAAAGTTTTCGTTTAGGACTATACAAAAATATATTAAACTTTTAATGAAATTGTCTGGATTTATGAAATAATGATTGGACATTTTTAATTTGAATTTTTCCATATACTTTGTTATTTCAAATGCATATTAAACTCATGAATATATTTATTTTTACAGGGTCCCCATCTCAAAAACACATTGGTGCAACTACTGCCGAAAAAGATGAACCACCAGCTAAAAAAAGACGTGTTCTTCGTTCCAAATTTTGATCGACCATCTTTACCAGCTAGATCAAAGCATATTTTGCCAGATGTCTGTATACTATGCCAAAAAGTAAAAACTATAGTGTGCAAAGGATCTGGTAAAAGAAACACTGGAAAACTTGTAAGATGTTTGACAATAGAAGTTGTTAATTTAAAACGAGCTGCAGAAGAAAATGCAAATGAATCACTCCTCATGCAAATGAGAAATGAAGATTGTGTGGCAATCGAAGTGAAATACCATAACTCATGTTACCGTGACTTCACTCGATATTTAACCAAACCAACTAAAACCGAAAAGGCTGAGCAAACTTCATATGCTAAAGCATTTGAGATCTTTGCCAAATTAGTCCAAACACGAATTATTGAAAGTCTTCTCAATTATTAAATCATTTCTTTCTGATAGGTTCATAAGAGTAGTAGTTGAGGGGCAAAAATCAGAAGCTCACAGTATTAATGCCGGTGTCCCTCAGGGATCCATCCTGGGCCCAACTCTTTTCCTGATCTACATTAATGATCTTCCAAATCATATCCTTACATCATTTGTAGACATTTATGCTGACGACACTACCATTTATGGTAGCACATCTAAGACAGTAAACGACCAAGTTCTCTCCAATTCTCTCTCCTCTGATCTTGAGCACGTAGTACAATGGGGAAAGGAGTCGCTGGTTACTTTTAATGCATCTAAAACCAAGCTTCTCTCTTTACATCATCAACATTCTAATCCACATTTGTCATGAATTGAAATGAATGGCTCTCGTCTTCAGGAGGCCTCAAGTTTTGACAAGCTTCTGGGCTTGACCATTACTCCTGATCTTAAATGGAACACGTATATCAAATTTGTTGCCAAGGCCGCTGGAAAAATGGTGGGATCTTTCTATCGATCCGGTAGATATCTCACTGCTGATGCTATTCTCTATCTATATAAGAGCCAGGTACGTCCAAGGATGGAATACTGTTGCCACATCTGGGAAGGAGCTGCTAGAAAGGACTTGTCCTGCCTTGATAGAGTTCAAAATAGACTTCGTAGCCTCGTAGGAGATGTCCTTTTCTCCTCCTTGCAACCTCTATCTCACAGAAGAGATGTAGCGAGTTTGTCTCGATGTATCGTTATTTTCATGGAAAGTGTTCAACTGAGCTTCAATCTATGGTCCCCCCTCGCCAAACTTTCACAAGAAACACTCGTCTAACTGTAAACACTATCAATAATTCCCCCCACTCTTTATCTGTGCCTAAACCTAAACGTAGATTCCATGAACAAAGCTTCTTTCTTAGAACTGCACGCCTGTGGAATTGTCTTCCGTTTTCCTGCTTTCCGGCTGACTACAATATGGTTGTGTTCAAGTCTAAAGTAAATAAGTTCTTGATGAGCCGTTCCATATAAGTTATCAAATTTACCAAATTTTCATAACTAATGATTACTATATTGACCAATTTCTACTGTACACTCTTTAACCCTTATCCTTGAGTGGCCTCTGGGCCTTGATAATGTGGTGATGCCTTTGTAAAAAAAAACAAAAAAAAAACAAAAAAAAAAACAAAAAAACTAGGAAATCATGAGACTTAAAAAGTTGAAAGACTTGTTTGTCAAACAGATTAAAGAAACACCTGGAGTTAATGCGGATTTATATAAAACGGGATATTTAAAACAAAGGTTAATTAAAAAATTCCCTCAACTATGCTTCATCACTCCTAAAATGAGATCACAAAGTGACATCGTGTATGTAGATGACATTACAGTGTCTTCTCTTGTAGAGGAAAAAATGGATAGTTGGGGCATCTGAAGATTTGTGCACAGAAAAAATAGTGGACATATCTGCATCTGTCCACAGAAAGATTGTGTCTATTGCACAAGACATTATATTTTTGGCTTCTAACGGACGTACATTAATGTCAAAACATTTATCACTTGGTATGGCTGTACGCCATTTGTCTGGATCTTCCCAAGTGATTGGTTTATTAAATGGTTTGGGACATTGCGTTTCTCATTCGGTTGTTTTAAACCATGATACAGCACTAGCTGAACTTGAAATCAATTGCGGAGAAAATTCTATTCCATCCACCATCCAGGCAGGTATTCCAGCAACTTTGGTCTGGGGCAATAATGATTTTGGTGAGGAAACGCACAACACAAATGGGATAATCATACAAAATGATATATCAGTCAAACCATGTGCGTCTAACATTTCAGTAGAAGGACTCAAGAGAACACGGAAAAGAACATTGGAACCACCAGAAGTAAATTTGGCTACATACACTGAAGGAGGGAGGGAAGAAAGGAAGGAAGGATGGCCCACTACCATTTGCTGAACATGTTTTACTTTATTCGGATCATGTATTTTCTCTGCAAAATTCTCTAAAAATTGATATTGCATACTATATTACAAAATTCGGCAGTGAAAATATATTACCATCTTAGACTGGATTTAACCAACTCCTGTGCAAAAAGGAGGTTCCATTAAAATCGATCATAGGTTATTTACTTGTAATTGATGTTAGTCCCACAGAAATGGATAAAATCCTTACAATTCTACAATAAATTTGTATGACTAGTAATATTTTTTTTACATGGAAGTCACCTCTTATCAAGGCCCGGAGGCCACTCAGGGATAAGGGTTATTGCGTGTACAGTAATCAATGAGATAGTATTGTAGTAATCATTAGTATTGGAGATTTGATAGTGTCTTACTTAAGGGGGCGGTTTGTCAGGAATCTGTTTATGTTGGACTTGAAGACATCCAAGTTGTAGTCAGGTGGGAAACAGGCAAACGGAAAAGAGTTTCACAATCGTGCACTTCTGGGAAAGAATCTCTGCTCATGGAATCTGCGTTTGGATTTAGACACAGATAAAGAGTGGGAAAAATTATTGACAGTAGTTTCAGCCAGATGGGTGTTTCTCGTGAAAGATTGGTGAGGGGGGACGAGAGATTGGAGCTCAGACGAGCACATTGGTAGAATATAAATGTCTCTACATGAGAAAAATCAAAATGTAACAAAAATATATCTTTTTAGTTATACACAAAAAAGATTGAAGTGGTATCAAATAAAATGTCTGAAAAAAAAAGCTTTTTTTGTAACAAATATTCCCTATTTTGAAGCATAATAAATATATTAAGTACAATATTTCTATATTAAGTGATGAAGAATTATATTGGAAATAAAATGTGCTAAACTAGATGTCTGTATGTTTATCGGTTTGGGTGCTACTAGTGTTTAAGCAAGTCATCATGTTCTATTTGAATGATTGTCGGCCATCTTTAAATATGGCCGCCGTTCTCATTAATGCGCAACATTTGTGCTTTTGAAAAAAAATATGATGTTCAGGAATTGGCATTCATTTGACACTATTTTTTCTTCCACCCCAACCGAGGTCACAGAATCAAAAATCTAGAGGATTTGGGCCCATAGCCTATACATAGAAAAACTGTTTTTTTATCAAACGGAAATGAAATCATGTCGACAATTTTATTGTTCTACTTTGTATTATAAAGTAATACACACACACACACACACACACACACACACACACACACACACACACACACACACACACACACACACACACACATATATATATAATTATTTCCACAGCCCAAAGAATGCCGCAGCCCACAAGAGCCATGCCAGCCAACGAACCGAAAGTCTTAGACTCGAGTTTCGCCTTCATTTGGGCTCATAAGGCAGACATATCCACACTGGGGATTTGAAGCCTGAACCTCCTGCGTGTATATGTGTGTGTGTATATATATACATATACTCATATATATATATATATAAGCAGTGCTTTACTCGGGCCCTATGTACTGTTAATAACTTTGTATGCATGTGTATATATAAAATAAAAGGTTTATACTCATGTCTAGGTAACCTACATCTAAAATCTCAAGTGGTTAGATCCAAAATTTGCGGAGGAGTCTGGTAGAGTTTTTAAAGTTCATTACCCAAATCTCAATACCCCTTATGTAATATCTCGAGTCTGTAGGCTAAAAATTGACAGAGTAGTTTGCTAGAGAAATGTACACACACAAACAATTTCACTTTTATAGACAATATAGATAAATTCCCTATTTATTACAAACCTAAAATTATTTGCTACTAATTTACTATTACTCTTTAATCCATACTTATTTACTATTAAATGATTATTAATCTCAAACCCAAAATTGTTTGCTATTAATTTACTATTGTTCTCAACTCCAAACCTATTTGCTATTAATTCACTATCAATCTCAAACCCAAAATTATTTGCTATTAATTTACTATTACTCTCAACTTCAAACTTATTCACAATTAATTCACTAATTATCTTAAACTAAAAAATACTTGCTACTAATTTTGTATTACTCTTAAATCCAAGCTTATTTATTATTAATTCACTATTAATTTCCAACCCAAAATTATTTGCTAATAATTCACTATTAATCTCAAACCTAAAATCATTTGCTACTAATTTACTATTACTCTTAAATCAAAACTTATTTACTATTAATTCACTATTAATCTTAAACCCAAAAATTATTGTCTACTAATGTTCTCTTGTTCCCAACTCAAAATTTCTTCACTAATATTCCAATAATCTCCTACCCCAAATTATTACTATTACTCTAAACAACAAACTTATTTACTAATAATTCATTATTAATCTCAAACCCAAAATTATTTGCTATTAATTTACTATTACTCACAACTCCAAACATATTTAGTATTAATTCACTATTAATCTCAAACCCAAAATTATTTCCTATTAATTTACTATTACTCACAACACCAATGTTATTTACTACTTGCATTTCTTTCCGGCTTCGCTCAGGCCCTTTTTACTGTTCATAATTTGCCCGATGTATGCATACCCTTTTATGTAAAATTTCAAATGTTTAGACTAGAAATTGTCTGAGTAATTTAGTAGAGACCGCAGAGGTAAATCTTTTTAAAAACTTTGACCCCTACTTTGACCCTTAACATTTATTTTATTGGTTTATTGGTTTCATGTCAAGTTTTTAGACCCAAAATTAGCGAAGGAGTTTGGTAGAGTCATTAAAGGTCAACTATTTCAATTTCTTTTGCAGCCAAATTTTATCCCCTAAACTTATTAAAACGCTTGCTGCATGTCTGAATACCCGTTAAGTAAAATTTTAAATGTTTAGACTGAAAATTGGCTGAGTAGTTTCCTAGAGAACGCAAAGGTCAATTCTTTTGAACTTTGACATAAAATGCTTGCTACATGTCTGAATACCCGTTACGTAAAATTTTAAATGTTTAGACTGAAAATTGGCTGAGTAGTTTCCTAGAGAACGCAAAGGTCAATTCTTTTGAACTTTGACCTAAAATGCTTGCTGCATGTCTGAATACCCGTTAAGTAAAATTTTAAATGTTTAGACCGAAAATTGGCTGAGTAGTTTGCTAGAGAACGCAAAGGTCAATTCTTTTAAACTTTGACCCCGTGGCAGCTCAAACATTTGACCCAGACCGATAAAAACCTTGCTCTATTTCTGAATATCTCTTATGTAAAATTTCAAATGTTTAGACTAGAAATTAGCTGAGTAATTTGGTAGAGACCGCAGAGGTTATTTTTTTTTAAAAACTTTGACCGAAATTTTGACACCTTACCATTTAGTTTTTGGCTCAAATTAAATCAACATGTTTGATCCATGACCAAGTAACCTACATTTAAAATTTCAAGTGCTTAGACCCAATTTGGCAGAGAAGTTTGGTAGACTTTTCAAAAGTCAAATCGTTAAACTTTGACCTCTTTTCTGACTGAAAACCGATTAAATATTTTCCCAAATCTCAATACTCCTTATGTCAAGTCTCGAGACCGAAAATTGACAGAGGTATTTGGTAGGAAAATGTACCCCCACACACACATACCCACACACAGAGGCATATATATATATATATATATATATATATATATATATATATATATATATATATATATATATGTATATATATATATATATATTAAGCGCTTAATTGCAGATTAGTAAAATATAAATATTTCACTCGGTATACGTCACAAAAAAAAAAAAAATGAGAATTGTATCATCAAATGACTGTTTCAAGGTCAGTTATTTCCCAAAACTTTAATCAAATTCATACGATATTCACGAAGTTATGACATTTTATTTATTATCAAGTAATTTATACTGTCCATCGCTTTATTGCAGGTCTTTTAAAATGACAACAAAGGGGCGATTAACGGTTATCGCAAAGAAAGGATTGTTGCTGAACTCGCAGAAGGATTGTTCATCAAAGATTTAGCTATGGAGCTGGAAAGGGATCAAAGAACTTTGGCTTCATTCGTGAACAACCCCAACACCAAATCAAAAAAGGATAAGGGCACCTTCGCATCGTGATATTCGGAAAATTCGTAGGGAAGTCAACCAAAACCCAA
Source organism: Euprymna scolopes (assembly GCF_053919585.1). NCBI lineage: Eukaryota > Metazoa > Mollusca > Cephalopoda > Sepiida > Sepiolidae > Euprymna > Euprymna scolopes. Next base: position 150,453,718 of record NC_136491.1, read on the forward strand.
ACAGTACCAGTGCTTACATTTTTGTAATAGCTGGAATCGCTCCAAGATTCAGGCAGACCCGATATAATGTGTTGAATCATGGCAAGGAACATCAAAACTGTTCCAAAGCCTCCATTTAGCAAACAACATAGGGAAAAACGAATGGCTTGGGCACAGAATTACATGAAAATGGATTTCCAACGTGGCCCATTTACATATGAGAACAGTGCTACTCTTGACGGTACGGAGTGATTGGCCAGATTGGTTTAGAACTCGAACGGAAATTCAACCCCTTACAGTATTCATCGACAACAAGGAGGTGGAGGCATCCTGTTTTACGCGGGAATCATTGGGGATAAGTTGGTTAGACCATTTCGAGTTCCAGAAGGTGTAAAACTTACCAGCAATACGTACACGGCCTTTTTAGATAAACATTTGTCACCATGGCTAAATGACCTATCCCATTCTACTAGGGCGACTGTAGCCTTCCTTGAATCTATGGTCTTTGGAGAAACTCTCATGAGCTATCCCCCGTGTTCTCCGGAGCTTAACCTCATTGAACATCTCTGGGCAATATTGGAAATAGATTATTATGAGGGAGGAGAGCAATTTACTTCAAAGGATGTCATGTGGATGAAAGTAGTCGATGTCGCCAGAACCATAACTCCTTTTCAGATCAAACAAATAAGTTCTTCGGTGGACAAAAGGTTGTTTAAAGTTATTTTTAAAAAATGGTGGATATGGCGATGAATAATTCATTTATTTGAGGCTTAACACCTAGGTGTGCGTTTGTTTATTATTCTTTAGCAGAAAAATATAATAAAAAGTAAAGTTTTCATGATTAGACATAGTATTTTTGCCCTAAAACAACATTTTAAGAGACCTGCAATAAAGTGATGGACAGTGGAAATTCCTTGATAAAAAATAAAATGCCATAACTTCGTGAATATCGCATGAATTTGAATAAAAGTTTAGGAAATAACTAACCTTAAAGCAGTCATTTGATTATACAATTTTTTTGTGAAATTTTGATATTTTAATAATCTGCAATAAAGCAACTGACGCAGTTTATATACACACATGTATATACATATATATATATATATATATATATATATATATATATATATATAAAAAATATATTTTTAGTCATCGACATACAGTCCTGTTTCGTTGTTTCACAACTCATCAGTGCCGCTAGACTAACACCTATCCCAAGCCGAGGATCGAACCTAGAACCGTCATGATGACAGTCGGCAGTTCTACTCCCTGACTACGGAAGCGGTGGCCGCAATTAATCTGTCTGAATGTCTATTTAAATAAGCATCCGTCCGCCACTCGTAAAGTGCTCAAACGTTGTTTGTAAACAAACCGCGAGCTTCGCATTTTTTCAGCTAAATTAAGTAGCGAGTAAGATTATTTACGATAGTGCTCAACCCAAGAGGGGGCTAATGAATAAAATAAAGCAAAATATAAACGATGCTTTAGACGTTATGTGAATAAATAAAATTCGCCACCGGCACACATCCAAACACCACTACTAATATTACTCTAAAAAACTACAGGTATGACGATTCTGACTTTACTAAAGGTGTCATACAAGGAATCACTTCAATAACGACCACCCAACCTCAGGAATCAACATTACCGAAAAGATACACAGATACTTTAAAATATCTAGCAAAAATAAAGACATTATAATCTCACAGGCAGACAAAGGCGGCGGCATAGTGATTATGGACAGAAATACATACGTAGAAAAAATGCACACACTACTATCCGACACATATACATATGCTCCCACAAACTTAAATTCCATACAAAAAGATATTGAAACCTTCAACAAATCCCTAAAAAAACTTATAAATAATGATAAAAAATGGGCATCTTATATCGAATATCACCCCATTATCCCCACATTATATGGCCTCCCCAAAACTCATAAACAAAATATCCCCATGCGACCCATAATTTCGAACATCGGAAGTGTCACACAGAAGGTAGCACGAGCCATCTCCCAAATTTTAACCCCACTAATGGGCACCAGTCTCTCTATACACCAATGTCCCTATTAAAAATGTCTTACGTTACTTCTAAAACATCTAAACAAAATTAAAATTGATCTACCTTTCTCCCCGAAATGAAATCACACATATCACCAAATCACTAAAACTTTTACAATACCCAACTTACCTTATCTCTAAAACAAAGAAAAAAGTCATTAAAATATACTCAAACATAGACAAACAAAAGCAGAACACACCAGATACACCACTACTAAATAGACATCTTCTTATACCTACCCACACTAACAACGACACAATTTGCAATACTCTTAATAATCTAGGCATACAAACAGTACAAACCACTCCTTAAGAATAAAGCGAACTTTAAAAACTAGCAAGCATTCCGCTGAAATCTCCACTTCCAAAGCCGGTATTTACGCCATCCCATGTAATGATTGCAAAAAATCATACATAGGTGAGACACAGCGAAATTTGGAAATCGGACTAAGCGAACATAAAAGGGAAATAAGAAATGCCAACCCCTTAAATGCACTCTTTTCCCACTGTGTCGAACATGGCCACTCTTTCGGCTTTGGACGTGCAAAAATCTTAAAATCCATCCCAGATAGAGCAAAACTTCGCATGGTATATCTGACCGTCTTCCTGTACATCCTCGCCTAGAAATCTTGATGATGTCCCCTGAAATAGGGACGAAACGTTGATTTTATTTTTGTTTTTACTCTTTTAGGTTTTTCCTTTTTATTCACATATATATTAATATATGTGTGTGTGTGTGTGGAGTGTGTATATGTGGTTTTTGTTATATTTATATATAAATCGAGTTTTGAGAAAGGGACTTTTATCCGAAATATGAAAATATCACTATGCAGACCTCTTTTAACACTAAGTAAATATCTGTTGAAAAAAATAAATATATAAACTTTTGCTGGAAAACCTCGCGTACATCATTATTCGATTAAATTATGTCTTTTTTAAAAATCTGTTTTAATTAATTGATATTGTTACCGTCGAGGAGGGAAAAGAAATATAAAAGAAAAAAAAGATAAAAAGACAGAAAGAGGGAGAGAGAAAGGGGGGTACATCGAACAGGATGATTAATTTTGAATTATTGTTTCATCTTTTGTTTTCAATTTAACTGATTTTTTCCTTATCGAAACAACCCAACCTATATTACCACACACATACATACATACATACATACATACATACATACATACATACATAATGTTTATTTATTTATACATATATATATATATATATACATGTATAAATATAAATCCTATGAATATATATATATGCATATATATGTACACACACACACACACACACACACACACACACACACACACACACACACACACACATATATATATATATATATATATGATCCAGTAATATATACATATGTGTGTGTATTTTAATATGTATATTTATTTTATTGATCTTTTAAATCTTTAATGTTATTTATGTGTTTTATCTTATTTTCCATGTAATCTTTAGTTTTTTTTTTCCATTAATTCATTCAAATTATTCATGCATATGTTTCGTTTCGTTTTATTTTCTATTACCTTTTCCCTCTCTCTCCTTTTCCAGAGTTTTGGCGAAATACGAAATTTATAAAGAATAAAAAGTAAAAATTAAAGGCAGTAAAATTCTCGGGAGGACAAAAAAAAAAAAAAAAAAAATGAAATCACGATTTCGAACACGCAGACACAAGAAAAATATTCGGAAATGGCGATATATATTTTCAGGGCAAATATTACTACTCAACGAACATTCCTGTGTACACATACACGCGCAAACATTTATAAACGCAAATAGACAACAACCTTCGTTGAAACACGTATATACACACACATGTACATATGGTTGTATAAATATAAGAAAATATACATGCGAATTTATATACTCACAAAGATATCTACATCAACACAGCACAAAAATACGAATGTTAAGAATAATTCAAGTGTATATTAAACGCTAGTTAATCGCTATCAACCAATTGATGAGGCATTTTTATAATTTCGATTTTTTTTCAAATTAATATACCTTTTTCTTAATATACGAAAAAGCCGTCCAGCGTGGTCCTATCGTAAAATACGCTTAAATATGTTATTTTAACTTATGCAGATTTCATACTTATTATTATAGATTATAATCTTTATTGATTATTATAATTACCCAATATATAGTTGTGCCCCCCCTCCGGCTTGAGCCGGTCGTTAAGGATACTTAAATATTATATTCTTATTCATGATGTTTTCCTATTTATTTTCATATTGCCAATACTCTATTTATTATATTGTACCCAATATATAGTAATACTTTCCAAAGTATAAAAAATGACTACAGTGCCATCAGTTAGAATCGAAACCATAACATTTACTACTGCACTCTTAGCCGTTCCGTTCATATTGTCAGGTGGATAAGAAAACATTAGAATTTAACTGACTTTAATTTATAAATGTATATTTACGCATGCATACTGTTACTATTCTCTCTAGCTAGTTGTTCACAATGAATTTGTTTAATCTATATATATGTTAATATCTAGTTAATCGCTGGTACAAATATATACACACACTGACAGCGAAGTAAATATTACAACGCAGTTGATCTACAAAAATATATTGCTTTTATTTCACACCGCCAAATAAACTTTTGTTGATAAATGATTACTCTATATTTTGAAATTTCTGAAAGGTGTGTGGGTTGGAGTGCGTGGTTGTGTCGGATCTCAAGCGGTAAAGAAATGATGATACAGCTCTCTCTCTCTCTCTCTCTCTCTCTCTCTGACCAACTGACTGACTTTTTCTCTGAGACGATTTTATTTATAAAAATAATATTTTCCTATTGGAATGTCTAATATTTCCTTTGAATATTGATTCAAACCTTTGACCGATATCTTCTCACATATTTCTTGGTCAAATTATGCATTCCGTTAGACAATATTAGAATGTCACTAATTCTTCACATTGAATCCATTTGCGTTTGTGCAACCCATCGAATGTTTTTCTTCCCGGGATTGCTTGCCAATATCTTACAATACAAGAACCTTTTAAATGAACTGACGCCTACCAATTTTCGATTTTTAAAATTTTGCCTCCTTATCAGTTATTTTTACCGGCAAATAGAATTTGTTCCACAGATTAAAATTTCATATATATAAAGTTTAAGTTTTCAGACTAAATTTTGGAGGAGTTTGGTTAAAAAACGTTTCTCAGACAGACAAAGTTACTTTTATAAATAGATTTATTAAGAATTGGATTGAGTACTTATAATACTCGTTTTAATGAACTGATGTCTATTAATTTTAATGTAATGTCATAGTCCTTTTCTAGAATAGTTGCCCCCAAACCGAGAAACACATAACAAGAATACTTGCATTTATAACCTTAATCATAGTCAGAAATGAATTTCTAGTTTTCAAGTTAAATTCTTCAAAACAAATTTCAAATTTCGCTCGGCAACAAAGAAATAAATGTAATTTAGAATACACAGGAACATAAACGCTTATTAGACTCTATCTTTGAGTGTCTAAGCTCTCTTTACACAGGGGGTTGCCAGGACAACCTGGGATGGGTATATTTCACCCTACAAGTAATCCCTGACTGAATATTCAAAATAATATATTATTCGTTGTTCAAATAGTATCTCCTCGGCATGATTAACCAACACTGGCTTTTACGATACATCAAGTAATAGCACGAAGCTGAATACTACAGACTAGTTAAATTCTTTCCCTAGAATTCGATAAGATGAACAAACCACAAATAATATATACTACAACACCCTGGAACACCTCATCAGTATGCCCTGTATTTAAGAATCAGGTGAAAAGTCATCTCCCTCTCAGTACAGACCAATAAGTCTCCTGTGTGTCATGAATAATATTATATCCATATTAAATAGAGAAATAGTCAACCACCTCAGCAACAATAACCTTCTTAGTGACATGCAATATGGTTTCCGTTCTGCAAGATCTACCGCAGATGTGCTAACGGTTATATCTCATAGGATTAGTGAATCTCTTGACAAAGGCTTCCTTTCTAGGGCAATTGCTCTTGACATATCAAAGGCCTTCGACAAAGTATGGCATAAAGGCCTACTTCACAAGATTTCCTGCTACGGTATCACTGGTAATATTTTCTCAATCATTAAATCATTTCTCTCCGATAGGCTCATAAGAGTAGTGTTTGATGGTCAGAAATCAGAGGCCCACAGTATTAATGCTGGAGTCCCTCAGGTGTCTATCCTGGGCCCAACACTTTTCCTAATCTACATCAATGATCTCCCTAAACACATACTTAAATCATTCGTTGACATCTATGCTGATGACACGACCATCTACGGCAACACATCAAAGGCTGTAAATGACAAAGTTCTCTCTGATTCTATCTCCTCTGATCTCGAGCACGTGGTTCAGTGGGAGAAGACGTAGCTGATTACCTTATAATGTATCTAAAACCAAACTCCTATCTTTACATCATCAACGCTCTGATTCCCATCTGGCATCAATTGAAATGGATAGCTCTCCTCTAGGAGAAGCCCCATGTTTTTACAAGCTTCTGGGCTTGACCTTTACTCCTGATGTGAAATGGAACACGTACATCAAGTCTGTTGCCAAGGTCGCTAGAAAGATGGTGGGATCCTTCTACCGCCCAAGAAGATATCTCACTACTAATGCAATTCTCATCTATATAAAAGCCAAGTACGGCCAAGGATGGAATACTGCTGCAATATCTGGGCACGAGCTGCTAAAAACAGCCTATCCTGCCTTGACAGAGTACAAAATAGTCTTCGTGGCTTAGTGGAGGATGCCCTTTTCTCTTCCCTGCAACCTCTCTCCCATAGAAGAGACGTTGCGAGCCTATCTTTGTTTTATCGTTATTTCTATGGCAGGTGCTCATGTGAGCTCCAATCTCTCGTCCCCCCTCGCAATTTTTTTACGAAAAACACCCGTCTAGCTGAAACCACTGTCAATAATTTCACCCACTCTTTATTTTTGCCTAAATCAAAACGTAGATTCCATGAACAAAGCTTCTTTCTTAGAACTGCACGCCTGTTCCGTCTGCTTGCTTCCCTCCGGACTACAACCTGGATGTGTTCAAGTCCAACGTAAACAAATTCCTGATGAATCGTCCCCTTAAGTAGACATTTTTATTAAACCCCTACACTAACGTACTGTACATGCAATAACCCTTATCCCTGAGTGGCTTCCAGGCCTTTATAAGTTGTGATCACCTTGTAAAAAAATACAACATATTTAAATAGTCAATTGGGGAAAGGGAAATAGTGTTCTAAACTAATTCAGTTATCAGGAAATAATAAAAAACTTTAATGGAATATTCGAATATCTATGTATCGCATATAGAGATCAAATGTTAGCCTTAGGAAAAGAGGCCCTTTGACTTCTAAGAACTTCGACTGACGAAAATGAAGCATTCAGTGGTAAGGTTCTGCTAAGGGACGGCTACTATACAATGCGAAACAATAGCGTGTGCAAATATCTCCACTAGACCACCTGAAACCACTGTCAATAATTTTTCCCACTCCTTATCTGTGCCTAAATCTAAATGTAGATTCCATGAACAAAGCTTCTTTCTTAGAACTGCACGCCCGTGGAACTCTCTGTCGCTTACCTGTTTCCCTCCGGACTTCAACTTAGATATCTTCAAGTCCAACATAAACAAATTTCTGATGAAACGCCCCTTAAGTAATGACACTTTATCAAATCTCCGATGCTAACTATTACTACGATACTATCCCATTGATTACTGTACACACAATAACCCTTATCCCCGAATGGCTTCTGGGCCTTGATAAGTGGTGACATTCATGTAAAAGAAAAAATCTGTAAAAAGTTGAATATCGAATGTAGCAGAAAATCTTGAGAAAAGTTGGAAACAAATCATACATGATCCACTATGACTTTGCAATTCTTAAAACTACGTACTTTAAAAATGGAGCTATAAACATGACATAGTGATATAAGGTGAGAAGGAGGAACACACTTTGTAGAAGTTAGTGTCCCACGTGATGCTAGTGTTAACATGGCTGAGAAGGGGAAATGATTAAATGCTAAGGCCTTATGTACAATATGAAGAGAAAATGAAATATTAGGAATATCTCGATCATTATAATCATTATTAGAAAACCGAACACATGAAAAACAATTTCAAACAAGAGATAACCATAATCTTAAAATAATATCTCGGTTTGAATGTATGCGGGTGAATGCCTGTCATCCGGCTGGATGACCATTCCACAGTCAGAACAAAAAAAATAAAAATATTGAAAAAAAAAAGTTAATGATTTCTTCTTTCACTATATCACCGGAAGTCCATGTTGTAAAATCCCTTACAATTTTACTTAAAATGTTGATAATAGGTGTTTGTTTTATGCGAACTCATTTCCTGATTAAAGACAAGTCGATATGACTAACATCATCGGTCGATCATTGCAAAATTTAAATCTCGATTAAAATGTAATGATTTTTTTTCTTTTATCATAGAAAAAATAAAAGGACATTGCAATTGATTCTATATCTATCTATCGCCTATCGCATATTGGCGTATGCATGAATGAAATCGGTGCCCTTTAAAGAGATTTACGGACACATAGAAAATGGTCCTATTAAACCTGGCAAGAAATAGAAAGAAGTAACCATAGTAGAAATTAGTTCCCCCAATGGTACTGGCTTAAGCAGAGCCGACAGGGAAAAAATAAAGAAATATCAAAGTACGAAAAGAAACTGAAATCTTAGAAAGGTTTTAAGTTAAAAAAAAAAATAGTAAATTTTACTTTTGACACGACTCTCGTAAGAATACGTTATATGAATACATTGCGCTGAAATATTTATATTTCTTATTTTTTCAATAGGCAGTCGCAGTTTAACACCAAATATAGTGTCATATTTCCCTTCGTCATTTACGTGTAAATCACACTGTCAAATTTCCATGTGTAAAGATTACGTCTGTATTGATTGATTTTATTTAGTTACGTTATGTCGTGTATGCATGCACTGTATATTTCACATGTCATGCAGACTGTAAAAAATATATCAACGAAGCGGATAGTGAACGATGGTAGGCTCAAAGTATATTAGACAAACTGTAATATTAATAATTAAATAGTGATATAAAATTTCTCCTCGGAGTCATTTACTATTGCACCAACTGCTGATGTTCATAGCAGATATGCAAATGACCAAGCCGGCTGCGTGAAGGGAGGCCACAGCAAATATAAAAGAACACAAGTGTTCATAAAAGGAGAGGTATTCAGAGGAGTGGAGATGGAGACGTGATGAGAGAAACACGTATTCGAGCCGTGGCCGGCGGTTGGAAAAGTATGTGTTCAAGACACGCAGATGACATCATAGAAAAGACGAAATGACCTGTTTAAATATGTTGAAAAAAAAATGCGTTGTTGAAAATACCAGATATAAAGGCTTTTGTAAGACAAGAAAACGAGTAAAGTTTTTTTCCATTTTTTTCTGTTTCCTTGCGACGGAGTATACAACGTTTTGAGTGTGTTAAAATATAAGAACGCTATTAAAAAGGTGTGCAACGTTACACTACGAACTCAAAATTCCCAATCTCTATCTCTACATAGGAAGACAATACACGATTTCATTGTCACTAATTTTCCCAGTCGGTTTACATTTATACAAGAGTAGACAAAGTTGAAAATTTGTCACAACCATATGTTACGCAGTGGTTGACGGAGAGGAATCTCATGATGCGACAGTGTGTTTACATCAAAACTCCATATTCCATTCAACTTTAGTTTCGAAAAACCTTGAGCTGTGCCAAGCATAGGTTACCAATACGCTAACATGTTTCAACAGTTTCACTATCATGCACAAATAATTATAGTGAATGACAATTTATTACTGCAATAAGTTCCGCCATGATACTTTATTTTTCATTTTTTACGTGTTAATAACAGTACATCTATTTGTAAAAATATAATCAATAAGAATTTCATACTTAGCAAAAGGGATGTCACCATTCTTAACTCATGTCGTCGAAAAATGCCGTGAGCAGATTTTATTTATTTATTTTTTATTTATATATTTATTTATATATTTATTTATATTTACTTTTTATTCATGTATTTAATTTTTTTTACTGTTTTATTTATTTGTTTATTTTTTCTTTGTTTATTTTCCTTTTGTTTTTCGATACAAACAAGTCTTATCTCAACGAATATATGTGGTGCAACCTTTAAACAGTTAAACGACGTGAAACGCTAAGCCGTTAAAACCGGAGAAAATAAATTATTAAATGTCCGATTTTTATTGCGTTAAACGGTTCATTTTAATGGGATTCAAATAACGGGGCCACACAACAGTGAGAGAAGTCGATACCCAAGAAAGCTGTCGAGAAGAAGCCCCAGAAACGATGCGTATTCTCTCTTGATAGCCCGACATTGTCTAGAAGTCGAAATTAAATACTCAAGTAAAACAGACGATGAACACGATTATATACAAGTCTGCAAGTGAAATAATTAAGAAGAAGAATGTCCTGAAACAGTCCGGATACTCTCCTGATGACCCGAGATTAAGCCGAAATGAAAACAGGTGAAAAATGCAGGATCTTCTCTTGTTTGTTTTCTTTATAGCGAGTCCTTGCTATTGTCCACCCAGTGAATTTCATTCTGTTTATTCATACACTTATTTCGCCATTAATTAAATTATATTTAGCCAAAATAATTTTGCCAAAAACAATAACTTCATTTTTATTTGCCGTGAATATTAATCTTTTAATTCTCTTTTATACTTCCATTATTAAAATCAATAATATGACATGTCTATGTAATGTTGATGCAATTCTTTTCAAGATATTTTCATTTTAAACTAATAATACTGATTTCATTAAAGAATGGAAAGACAAAGAAAGACAGTTTTAGAGAATAATATAGTGTAACGGTCACCAAATGAACCTTTTTAGTGAATTATATATTATCAGTATTTACATTTTTATTATATATTTAACGTAAATAGCGAGTTATTGAAATAGTTCCAATAATTTGATAATATACCCCATTTATCGGGTGTGCTATCATTATTTACTGCGAGCGTTGGGGATAGACGTAACGGGATTAATAGCGCGCCCCTCTCACTTCAAAAGCAAAAGAAGCGTATGAATGTTATAAGTTTCCCCTTTTTAAATTTGTAAATTTCCTCTTCTTTCTACCTTCCTATTGAAATGTTTTCTCCTATCTTTTGTTTTTAATACTATCTATTTTTTCTTTTGTATTTCTTACAGAGATTATTGAATAAAATTGATGAGGTCATCAATATGAACAGTTAAATCCCTTTTCTTTCGAAGCTGGTTGATAAACGTAATCTTGTGAAATTTTTTCCAGATTATTTTCATTGTAAATTAATAATATTCGTTTCATAGAGGAGATGGTCGCGTTTTAAATATACACAGGTTGTACTTGCAACACTGTGGAGTCTATCAGGGTATATGTTTCAATCGTAAAATGAACTTTTACTGCCGCAACAGGATTTCAACAGTTCACATATTTGGGATACTTTTATCGATTCTGCCAAGAACGCAAAACATTTATTTGTAGCATTGAACAATATATCTGCACTTTCAGGCGAGTGCATCATTAGAATCGCATTTTGTGGCGGGGAAAAGAGTTTTAAAGACAGTGAACTAAGCACGTATCGTATAACATGACATCTATTTGCTGAACCGTAATGTAAAAGCTTGAATTCGTAATTAAAAAAAAGTTGCAGAATAACTCGAGGTAGGAGCAGGTGTTGAAAACTTAATAAAAATAACAGATTGAAAACATTTTATTAACTTAGACAAGTATATCTAATTGATAAAAGTATAGATTTGAGCAAGTATATTTATATTTATTTATAAAAATAACAGATTGAAAACATTTTATTAACTTAGACAAGTATATCTAATTGATAAAAGTATAGATTTGAGCAAGTATATTTATATTTATTTATAAAAATAACAGATTGAAAACATTTTATTAACTTAGACAAGTATATCTAATTGATAAAAGTATCGATTTGAGCAAGTATATTTATATTTATTTATAAAAATAACAGATTGAAAACATTTTATTAACTTAGACAAGTATATCTAATTGATAAAAGTATAGATTTGAGCAAGTATATTTATATTTATTTATAAAAATAACAGATTGAAAACATTTTATTAACTTAGACAAATATATCTAATTGATAAAAGTATAGATTTGAGCAAGTATATTCATATTTATTTATAAAAATAACAGATTGAAAACATTTTATTAACTTAGACAAGTATATCTAATTGATAAAAGTATAGATTTGAGCAAGTATATTTATATTTATTTATAAAAATAACAGATTGAAAACATTTTATTAACTTAGACAAGTATATCTAATTGATAAAAGTATAGATTTGAGCAAGTATATTTATATTTATTTATAAAAATAACAGATTGAAAACATTTTATTAACTTAGACAAGTATATCTAATTGATAAAAGTATAGATTTGAGCAAGTATATTTATATTTATTTATAAAAATAACAGATTGAAAACATTTTATTAACTTAGACAAGTATATCTAATTGATAAAAGTATAGATTTGAGCAAGTATATTTATATTTATTTATAAAAATAACAGATTGAAAACATTTTATTAACTTAGACAAGTATATCTAATTGATAAAAGTATAGATTTGAGCAAGTATATTTATATTTATTTATAAAAATAACAGATTGAAAACATTTTATTAACTTAGACAAGTATATCTAATTGATAAAAGTATAGATTTGAGCAAGTATATTTATATTTATTTATAAAAATAACAGAGTGAAAACATTTTATTAACTTAGACAAGTATATCTAATTGATAAAAGTATAGATTTGAGCAAGTATATTTATATTTATTTATAAAAATAACAGATTGAAAACATTTTATTAACTTAGACAAGTATATCTAATTGATAAAAGTATAGATTTGAGCAAGTATATTTATATTTATTTATAAAAATAACAGATTGAAAACATTTTATTAACTTAGACAAGTATATCTAATTGATAAAAGTATAGATTTGAGCAAGTATATTTATATTTATTTATAAAAATAACAGATTGAAAACATTTTATTAACTTAGACAAGTATATCTAATTGATAAAAGTATAGATTTGAGCAAGTATATTTATATTTATTTATAAAAATAACAGATTGAAAACATTTTATTAACTTAGACAAATATATCTAATTGATAAAAGTATAGATTTGAGCAAGTATATTCATATTTATTTATAAAAATAACAGATTGAAAACATTTTATTAACTTAGACAAGTATATCTAATTGATAAAAGTATAGATTTGAGCAAGTATATTTATATTTATTTATAAAAATAACAGATTGAAAACATTTTATTAACTTAGACAAGTATATCTAATTGATAAAAGTATAGATTTGAGCAAGTATATTTATATTTATTTATAAAAATAACAGATTGAAAACATTTTATTAACTTAGACAAGTATATCTAATTGATAAAAGTATAGATTTGAGCAAGTATATTTATATTTATTTATAAAAATAACAGATTGAAAACATTTTATTAACTTAGACAAGTATATCTAATTGATAAAAGTATAGATTTGAGCAAGTATATTTATATTTATTTATAAAAATAACAGATTGAAAACATTTTATTAACTTAGACAAGTATATCTAATTGATAAAAGTATAGATTTGAGCAAGTATATTTATATTTATTTATAAAAATAACAGATTGAAAACATTTTATTAACTTAGACAAGTATATCTAATTGATAAAAGTATAGATTTGAGCAAGTATATTTATATTTATTTATAAAAATAACAGATTGAAAACATTTTATTAACTTAGACAAGTATATCTAATTGATAAAAGTATAGATTTGAGCAAGTATATTTATATTTATTTATAAAAATAACAGATTGAAAACATTTTATTAACTTAGACAAGTATATCTAATTGATAAAAGTATAGATTTGAGCAAGTATATTTATATTTATTTATAAAAATAACAGATTGAAAACATTTTATTAACTTAGACAAGTATATCTAATTGATAAAAGTATAGATTTGAGCAAGTATATTTATATTTATTTATAAAAATAACAGATTGAAAACATTTTATTAACTTAGACAAGTATATCTAATTGATAAAAGTATAGATTTGAGCAAGTATATTTATATTTATTTATAAAAATAACAGATTGAAAACATTTTATTAACTTAGACAAGTATATCTAATTGATAAAAGTATAGATTTGAGCAAGTATATTTATATTTATTTATAAAAATAACAGATTGAAAACATTTTATTAACTTAGACAAGTATATCTAATTGATAAAAGTATAGATTTGAGCAAGTATATTCATATTTATTTATAAAAATAACAGATTGAAAACATTTTATTAACTTAGACAAGTATATCTAATTGATAAAAGTATAGATTTGAGCAAGTATATTTATATTTATTTATAAAAATAACAGATTGAAAACATTTTATTAACTTAGACAAGTATATCTAATTGATAAAAGTATAGATTTGAGCAAGTATATTTATATTTATTTATAAAAATAACAGATTGAAAACATTTTATTAACTTAGACAAGTATATCTAATTGATAAAAGTATAGATTTGAGCAAGTATATTTATATTTATTTATAAAAATAACAGATTGAAAACATTTTATTAACTTAGACAAGTATATCTAATTGATAAAAGTATAGATTTGAGCAAGTATATTTATATTTATTTATAAAAATAACAGATTGAAAACATTTTATTAACTTAGACAAGTATATCTAATTGATAAAAGTATAGATTTGAGCAAGTATATTTATATTTATTTATAAAAATAACAGATTGAAAACATTTTATTAACTTAGACAAGTATATCTAATTGATAAAAGTATAGATTTGAGCAAGTATATTTATATTTATTTATAAAAATAACAGATTGAAAACATTTTATTAACTTAGACAAGTATATCTAATTGATAAAAGTATAGATTTGAGCAAGTATATTTATATTTATTTATAAAAATAACAGATTGAAAACATTTTATTAACTTAGACAAGTATATCTAATTGATAAAAGTATAGATTTGAGCAAGTATATTTATATTTATTTATAAAAATAACAGATTGAAAACATTTTATTAACTTAGACAAGTATATCTAATTGATAAAAGTATAGATTTGAGCAAGTATATTTATATTTATTTATAAAAATAACAGATTGAAAACATTTTATTAACTTAGACAAGTATATCTAATTGATAAAAGTATAGATTTGAGCAAGTATATTTATATTTATTTATAAAAATAACAGATTGAAAACATTTTATTAACTTAGACAAATATATCTAATTGATAAAAGTATAGATTTGAGCAAGTATATTTATATTTATTTATAAAAATAACAGATTGAAAACATTTTATTAACTTAGACAAGTATATCTAATTGATAAAAGTATAGATTTGAGCAAGTATATTTATATTTATTTATAAAAATAACAGATTGAAAACATTTTATTAACTTAGACAAGTATATCTAATTGATAAAAGTATAGATTTGAGCAAGTATATTTATATTTATTTATAAAAATAACAGATTGAAAACATTTTATTAACTTAGACAAGTATATCTAATTGATAAAAGTATAGATTTGAGCAAGTATATTTATATTTATTTATAAAAATAACAGATTGAAAACATTTTATTAACTTAGACAAGTATATCTAATTGATAAAAGTATAGATTTGAGCAAGTATATTTATATTTATTTATAAAAATAACAGATTGAAAACATTTTATTAACTTAGACAAGTATATCTAATTGATAAAAGTATAGATTTGAGCAAGTATATTTATATTTATTTATAAAAATAACAGATTGAAAACATTTTATTAACTTAGACAAGTATATCTAATTGATAAAAGTATAGATTTGAGCAAGTATATTTATATTTATTTATAAAAATAACAGATTGAAAACATTTTATTAACTTAGACAAGTATATCTAATTGATAAAAGTATAGATTTGAGCAAGTATATTTATATTTATTTATAAAAATAACAGATTGAAAACATTTTATTAACTTAGACAAGTATATCTAATTGATAAAAGTATAGATTTGAGCAAGTATATTTATATTTATTTATAAAAATAACAGATTGAAAACATTTTATTAACTTAGACAAGTATATCTAATTGATAAAAGTATAGATTTGAGCAAGTATATTTATATTTATTTATAAAAATAACAGATTGAAAACATTTTATTAACTTAGACAAGTATATCTAATTGATAAAAGTATAGATTTGAGCAAGTATATTTATATTTATTTATAAAAATAACAGATTGAAAACATTTTATTAACTTAGACAAGTATATCTAATTGATAAAAGGTATAGATTTGAGCAAGTATATTTATATTTATTTATAAAAATAACAGATTGAAAACATTTTATTAACTTAGACAAGTATATCTAATTGATAAAAGTATAGATTTGAGCAAGTATATTTATATTTATTTATAAAAATAACAGATTGAAAACATTTTATTAACTTAGACAAGTATATCTAATTGATAAAAGTATAGATTTGAGCAAGTATATTTATATTTATTTATAAAAATAACAGATTGAAAACATTTTATTAACTTAGACAAGTATATCTAATTGATAAAAGTATAGATTTGAGCAAGTATATTTATATTTATTTATAAAAATAACAGATTGAAAACATTTTATTAACTTAGACAAGTATATCTAATTGATAAAAGTATAGATTTGAGCAAGTATATTTATATTTATTTATAAAAATAACAGATTGAAAACATTTTATTAACTTAGACAAGTATATCTAATTGATAAAAGTATAGATTTGAGCAAGTATATTTATATTTATTTATAAAAATAACAGATTGAAAACATTTTATTAACTTAGACAAGTATATCTAATTGATAAAAGTATAGATTTGAGCAAGTATATTTATATTTATTTATAAAAATAACAGATTGAAAACATTTTATTAACTTAGACAAGTATATCTAATTGATAAAAGTATAGATTTGAGCAAGTATATTCATATTTATTTATAAAAATAACAGATTGAAAACATTTTATTAACTTAGACAAGTATATCTAATTGATAAAAGTATAGATTTGAGCAAGTATATTTATATTTATTTATAAAAATAACAGATTGAAAACATTTTATTAACTTAGACAAATATATCTAATTGATAAAAGTATAGATTTGAGCAAGTATATTCATATTTATTTATAAAAATAACAGATTGAAAACATTTTATTAACTTAGACAAGTATATCTAATTGATAAAAGTATAGATTTGAGCAAGTATATTTATATTTATTTATAAAAATAACAGATTGAAAACATTTTATTAACTTAGACAAGTATATCTAATTGATAAAAGTATAGATTTGAGCAAGTATATTTATATTTATTTATAAAAATAACAGATTGAAAACATTTTATTAACTTAGACAAGTATATCTAATTGATAAAAGTATAGATTTGAGCAAGTATATTTATATTTATTTATAAAAATAACAGATTGAAAACATTTTATTAACTTAGACAAGTATATCTAATTGATAAAAGTATAGATTTGAGCAAGTATATTTATATTTATTTATAAAAATAACAGATTGAAAACATTTTATTAACTTAGACAAGTATATCTAATTGATAAAAGTATAGATTTGAGCAAGTATATTTATATTTATTTATAAAAATAACAGATTGAAAACATTTTATTAACTTAGACAAGTATATCTAATTGATAAAAGTATAGATTTGAGCAAGTATATTTATATTTATTTATAAAAATAACAGATTGAAAACATTTTATTAACTTAGACAAGTATATCTAATTGATAAAAGTATAGATTTGAGCAAGTATATTTATATTTATTTATAAAAATAACAGATTGAAAACATTTTATTAACTTAGACAAGTATATCTAATTGATAAAAGTATAGATTTGAGCAAGTATATTTATATTTATTTATAAAAATAACAGATTGAAAACATTTTATTAACTTAGACAAGTATATCTAATTGATAAAAGTATAGATTTGAGCAAGTATATTTATATTTATTTATAAAAATAACAGATTGAAAACATTTTATTAACTTAGACAAGTATATCTAATTGATAAAAGTATAGATTTGAGCAAGTATATTTATATTTATTTATAAAAATAACAGATTGAAAACATTTTATTAACTTAGACAAGTATATCTAATTGATAAAAGTATAGATTTGAGCAAGTATATTTATATTTATTTATAAAAATAACAGATTGAAAACATTTTATTAACTTAGACAAGTATATCTAATTGATAAAAGTATAGATTTGAGCAAGTATATTTATATTTATTTATAAAAATAACAGATTGAAAACATTTTATTAACTTAGACAAGTATATCTAATTGATAAAAGTATAGATTTGAGCAAGTATATTTATATTTATTTATAAAAATAACAGATTGAAAACATTTTATTAACTTAGACAAGTATATCTAATTGATAAAAGTATAGATTTGAGCAAGTATATTTATATTTATTTATAAAAATAACAGATTGAAAACATTTTATTAACTTAGACAAGTATATCTAATTGATAAAAGTATAGATTTGAGCAAGTATATTTATATTTATTTATAAAAATAACAGATTGAAAACATTTTATTAACTTAGACAAGTATATCTAATTGATAAAAGTATAGATTTGAGCAAGTATATTCATATTTATTTATAAAAATAACAGATTGAAAACATTTTATTAACTTAGACAAGTATATCTAATTGATAAAAGTATAGATTTGAGCAAGTATATTTATATTTATTTATAAAAATAACAGATTGAAAACATTTTATTAACTTAGACAAATATATCTAATTGATAAAAGTATAGATTTGAGCAAGTATATTCATATTTATTTATAAAAATAACAGATTGAAAACATTTTATTAACTTAGACAAGTATATCTAATTGATAAAAGTATAGATTTGAGCAAGTATATTTATATTTATTTATAAAAATAACAGATTGAAAACATTTTATTAACTTAGACAAGTATATCTAATTGATAAAAGTATAGATTTGAGCAAGTATATTTATATTTATTTATAAAAATAACAGATTGAAAACATTTTATTAACTTAGACAAGTATATCTAATTGATAAAAGTATAGATTTGAGCAAGTATATTTATATTTATTTATAAAAATAACAGATTGAAAACATTTTATTAACTTAGACAAGTATATCTAATTGATAAAAGTATAGATTTGAGCAAGTATATTTATATTTATTTATAAAAATAACAGATTGAAAACATTTTATTAACTTAGACAAGTATATCTAATTGATAAAAGTATAGATTTGAGCAAGTATATTTATATTTATTTATAAAAATAACAGATTGAAAACATTTTATTAACTTAGACAAGTATATCTAATTGATAAAAGTATAGATTTGAGCAAGTATATTTATATTTATTTATAAAAATAACAGATTGAAAACATTTTATTAACTTAGACAAGTATATCTAATTGATAAAAGTATAGATTTGAGCAAGTATATTTATATTTATTTATAAAAATAACAGATTGAAAACATTTTATTAACTTAGACAAGTATATCTAATTGATAAAAGTATAGATTTGAGCAAGTATATTTATATTTATTTATAAAAATAACAGATTGAAAACATTTTATTAACTTAGACAAGTATATCTAATTGATAAAAGTATAGATTTGAGCAAGTATATTTATATTTATTTATAAAAATAACAGATTGAAAACATTTTATTAACTTAGACAAGTATATCTAATTGATAAAAGTATAGATTTGAGCAAGTATATTTATATTTATTTATAAAAATAACAGATTGAAAACATTTTATTAACTTAGACAAGTATATCTAATTGATAAAAGTATAGATTTGAGCAAGTATATTTATATTTATTTATAAAAATAACAGATTGAAAACATTTTATTAACTTAGACAAGTATATCTAATTGATAAAAGTATAGATTTGAGCAAGTATATTTATATTTATTTATAAAAATAACAGATTGAAAACATTTTATTAACTTAGACAAGTATATCTAATTGATAAAAGTATAGATTTGAGCAAGTATATTTATATTTATTTATAAAAATAACAGATTGAAAACATTTTATTAACTTAGACAAGTATATCTAATTGATAAAAGTATAGATTTGAGCAAGTATATTTATATTTATTTATAAAAATAACAGATTGAAAACATTTTATTAACTTAGACAAGTATATCTAATTGATAAAAGTATAGATTTGAGCAAGTATATTTATATTTATTTATAAAAATAACAGATTGAAAACATTTTATTAACTTAGACAAGTATATCTAATTGATAAAAGTATAGATTTGAGCAAGTATATTCATATTTATTTATAAAAATAACAGATTGAAAACATTTTATTAACTTAGACAAGTATATCTAATTGATAAAAGTATAGATTTGAGCAAGTATATTTATATTTATTTATAAAAATAACAGATTGAAAACATTTTATTAACTTAGACAAGTATATCTAATTGATAAAAGTATAGATTTGAGCAAGTATATTCATATTTATTTATAAAAATAACAGATTGAAAACATTTTATTAACTTAGACAAGTATATCTAATTGATAAAAGTATAGATTTGAGCAAGTATATTTATATTTATTTATAAAAATAACAGATTGAAAACATTTTATTAACTTAGACAAGTATATCTAATTGATAAAAGTATAGATTTGAGCAAGTATATTTATATTTATTTATAAAAATAACAGATTGAAAACATTTTATTAACTTAGACAAGTATATCTAATTGATAAAAGTATAGATTTGAGCAAGTATATTTATATTTATTTATAAAAATAACAGATTGAAAACATTTTATTAACTTACACAAGTATATCTAATTGATAAAAGTATAGATTTGAGCAAGTATATTCATATTTATTTATAAAAATAACAGATTGAAAACATTTTATTAACTTAGACAAGTATATCTAATTGATAAAAGTATAGATTTGAGCAAGTATATTTATATTTATTTATAAAAATAACAGATTGAAACATTTTATTAACTTAGACAAGTATATCTAATTGATAAAAGTATCGATTTGAGCAAGTATATTTATATTTATTTATAAAAATAACAGATTGAAAACATTTTATTAACTTAGACAAGTATATCTAATTGATAAAAGTATAGATTTGAGCAAGTATATTTATATTTATTTATAAAAATAACAGATTGAAAACATTTTATTAACTTAGACAAGTATATCTAATTGATAAAAGTATAGATTTGAGCAAGTATATTTATATTTATTTATAAAAATAACAGATTGAAAACATTTTATTAACTTAGACAAGTATATCTAATTGATAAAAGTATAGATTTGAGCAAGTATATTTATATTTATTTATAAAAATAACAGATTGAAAACATTTTATTAACTTAGACAAGTATATCTAATTGATAAAAGTATAGATTTGAGCAATTATATTTATATTTATTTATAAAAATAACAGATTGAAAACATTTTATTAACTTAGACAAGTATATCTAATTGATAAAAGTATAGATTTGAGCAAGTATATTTATATTTATTTATAAAAATAACAGATTGAAAACATTTTATTAACTTAGACAAGTATATCTAATTGATAAAAGTATAGATTTGAGCAAGTATATTTATATTTATTTATAAAAATAACAGATTGAAAACATTTTATTAACTTAGACAAGTATATCTAATTGATAAAAGTATAGATTTGAGCAAGTATATTTATATTTATTTATAAAAATAACAGATTGAAAACATTTTATTAACTTAGACAAGTATATCTAATTGATAAAAGTATAGATTTGAGCAAGTATATTTATATTTATTTATAAAAATAACAGATTGAAAACATTTTATTAACTTAGACAAGTATATCTAATTGATAAAATATAGATTTGAGCAAGTATATTTATATTTATTTATAAAAATAACAGATTGAAAACATTTTATTAACTTAGACAAGTATATCTAATTGATAAAAGTATAGATTTGAGCAAGTATATTTATATTTATTTATAAAAATAACAGATTGAAAACATTTTATTAACTTAGACAAGTATATCTAATTGATAAAAGTATAGATTTGAGCAAGTATATTTATATTTATTTATAAAAATAACAGATTGAAAACATTTTATTAACTTAGACAAGTATATCTAATTGATAAAAGTATAGATTTGAGCAAGTATATTTATATTTATTTATAAAAATAACAGATTGAAAACATTTTATTAACTTAGACAAGTATATCTAATTGATAAAAGTATAGATTTGAGCAAGTATATTTATATTTATTTATAAAAATAACAGATTGAAAACATTTTATTAACTTAGACAAATATATCTAATTGATAAAAGTATAGATTTGAGCAAGTATATTCATATTTATTTATAAAAATAACAGATTGAAAACATTTTATTAACTTAGACAAGTATATCTAATTGATAAAAGTATAGATTTGAGCAAGTATATTTATATTTATTTATAAAAATAACAGATTGAAAACATTTTATTAACTTAGACAAGTATATCTAATTGATAAAAGTATAGATTTGAGCAAGTATATTTATATTTGTTTATAAAAATAACAGATTGAAAACATTTTATTAACTTAGACAAGTATATCTAATTGATAAAAGTATAGATTTGAGCAAGTATATTTATATTTATTTATAAAAATAACAGATTGAAAACATTTTATTAACTTAGACAAGTATATCTAATTGATAAAAGTATAGATTTGAGCAAGTATATTTATATTTATTTATAAAAATAACAGATTGAAAACATTTTATTAACTTAGACAAGTATATCTAATTGATAAAAGTATAGATTTGAGCAAGTATATTTATATTTATTTATAAAAATAACAGATTGAAAACATTTTATTAACTTAGACAAGTATATCTAATTGATAAAAGTATAGATTTGAGCAAGTATATTTATATTTATTTATAAAAATAACAGATTGAAAACATTTTATTAACTTAGACAAGTATATCTAATTGATAAAAGTATAGATTTGAGCAAGTATATTTATATTTATTTATAAAAATAACAGATTGAAAACATTTTATTAACTTAGACAAGTATATCTAATTGATAAAAGTATAGATTTGAGCAAGTATATTTATATTTATTTATAAAAATAACAGATTGAAAACATTTTATTAACTTAGACAAGTATATCTAATTGATAAAAGTATAGATTTGAGCAAGTATATTTATATTTATTTATAAAAATAACAGATTGAAAACATTTTATTAACTTAGACAAGTATATCTAATTGATAAAAGTATAGATTTGAGCAAGTATATTTATATTTATTTATAAAAATAACAGATTGAAAACATTTTATTAACTTAGACAAGTATATCTAATTGATAAAAGGTATAGATTTGAGCAAGTATATTTATATTTATTTATAAAAATAACAGATTGAAAACATTTTATTAACTTAGACAAGTATATCTAATTGATAAAAGTATAGATTTGAGCAAGTATATTTATATTTATTTATAAAAATAACAGATTGAAAACATTTTATTAACTTAGACAAGTATATCTAATTGATAAAAGTATAGATTTGAGCAAGTATATTTATATTTATTTATAAAAATAACAGATTGAAAACATTTTATTAACTTAGACAAGTATATCTAATTGATAAAAGTATAGATTTGAGCAAGTATATTTATATTTATTTATAAAAATAACAGATTGAAAACATTTTATTAACTTAGACAAGTATATCTAATTGATAAAAGTATAGATTTGAGTAAGTATATTTATATTTATTTATAAAAATAACAGATTGAAAACATTTTATTAACTTAGACAAGTATATCTAATTGATAAAAGTATAGATTTGAGCAAGAGAAATAGACTCTTTTCTTCGTTTATTGACATTATGAAAAGTCCGCTTACATAGGTTCATTAGTGTCTTAATTCAGTTTTAGTTAAGGGTTAATTGCTGGTGGTTGAAGAGAAGAGCAGCAGACTGCAAAGCCAACTTTCACTTTGTTGACTGGGTTCGAGTCGCGTGACAAGCAGTAAGTATCATTTTCTACACTGATGATTGTGTAAGCATGAAACACTAGTGTCTGTACGCATTAAAATAATTAAATTTATTGAATATATATATATATATATATATATATATATATATATATATATATATATGTGTGTGTGGATACGTGTGTTCGGATGTTATTTCGTTTAGTTCACACAAATTTTATTTTGATTTTTTCCCTTGTCTGGAACTATTCATATAAATTTTCGTCTGAGCTATTGTTAGGTCAGCGAAGCCAATTTTAAATGAATAAATTTACACAATTTTCCTTTCAAATCAATCGAACGTTTCGGTTTGGTGAGTGTGGATATGAAAATTCCTTAAGGGAATTAGAATATAAAATAGTTTATTCATCGTTCTGTGAACTGTAATGCTTCTATCTCGAAGCAACATTAATTTTTTTTTCATAATGATGCCTCAAAAATGTGGACACTTGACAAATAATAAAAATAATGTTAGACGTCTTTTTTTTTAAATCTTTTCGTTACTAAAAAGCAATCTTACATTTTAGTTCCAACAGAACGAAAACCAACATGACGAAATGCCATGAACGTAATTCAAACGCGAGAAATTCAGAGCCAGAAGTATCGCAAACAAAACGAACCCCAATAAAGCGAATCCCAACATATCGAATCCCAATAAAATGAATACCAACAAGGTAAAATCAAAGATAACAACTTCGAGCAAGGCGAATCTCAACAATACGAATTGTTGAAATCCTGCTGTTGCAGTAAAAGTCAATTTTCCGATTAAAACATATATTATAATAGGCTCCACGATGCGGCAAGTACAACCTGTGTCTATTTAACTCCAAGATAACAAGACTTAAGAAAAAATAACAACATTATGGATCCCAACAAAGCAAACCTCAACAAGGCGAAATCCAATATAGCACAACACTCAACAAGACAAATATCAACATTTTAGATATAAACAAGACGAAACCTAAAATAGAAACACCTAACAAAAACAATATCAGCATTACGAATTCGAACAAAACAAACCCCTAAAAAGGCGAACTCACAGATGGCGACACTTAAGACAAATAACAACATTACAGATCTCAATAAAACAAAACCCAACAATGCGAACTCCAATACAGCAACGCTTAAGACAATAACAATATTACAAATCCCAAATAAAACGTACCCCAGCAAGGCCAACCCCAAGAAAGTAACACTTAACAAGACAAATATCAACATTACGAATTCCAACAAAACGAACCCCAATTGGTAAACTCCAAGATAGCAACACTTTAAAAGAAAACACTATTACACCTCCCAACAAAACGAACTCCATCAAGCGAACTCCAAAATAACCACACTTAAAAAGACAAATAACAAAATTACTAAGCATAAAAAGCGAACCTAAACAAGGCGACACCTTAGGATAACAAGTCTCAACAAGACGAAGTTCCAAGGAAACGAATTCCAGCAAGACACATCTCAACATGTCGAATCACAAAAAATGAACTACCACACGAATACAACATAAAAATTCTAAGATAAATCTGATGATGACGTATTTTGACATGACAAACGTCAACCTGCGAGATCCAGCTTAACGAATCACAACAAAACGAATACTAACACGATTAATTCTAGTAAGATGAATCACCAACATGTCGAATCTCAACAAAACGATTCTAAACAACACGGATCTACACAAAAAATCTCAACAGTCTGAACTCGAAAAAATACTGATGTAACAAATCTCGGCGAGACGAATCTCAACATAATTAATTCCAACCTGACCGACCCAACAAGACCAATTCAAACACAACGAACACAATAAGACCAATTCCAATATGATGAAACTAATAAGACTAATACCAATATAACGAACCCAACGAGACCAAATTTCAATATGACGAACTCAACAAGACCAACTCTAATATGATGGAGCAAGAAGACCAATTTCAATATGATGAACCCACCAAGACCAATTCCAATTCCAATAGAACGAACCCAAGAAGATCACTTTCAATATAACAAACCCACCAAGACCAATTTCAATATAACAAACCCACCAAGACCAATTTCAATATGACGAACCCACTAAGAATAATTCCAATATAACGAACCCACGAAGATCAATTACGATATAACGAACCCAACAAGACCAAATTTTAATATAACGAACCCACCAAGATCAATTCCAATATAACGAACCTAACAATTTCAACATGATGAATCTAACAAGACAAATTCCAATATGACGAACCCCGACACCAATTTCAATATTACGAACAAAACAAGACTAATTTCAATATGACGTACGCAACAAAACCAATTTCAATATGACGAATTTCAATATGACAAATCCAAAATACCAATTCTAATATGTCGAACCCAGCAAGCCCAATTCCCACATGTCGGACCTAACAAGACGAATTCTAATTTTACGAACTCAACAATGTGACGACTCCAACA
>NC_136491.1:150485436-150512936 GCF_053919585.1 Euprymna scolopes
TGTTTAGAAAAAAATAATCCATAATTGCAGTCGAACAGTTTGTATTTTTGAAATTGCGGATTGTCAAATTAATAGAGGATACATTCCCTGGATCTTTGAGAACATTTCTACATCAAAACATTCGATAAAATTCTATAAATCGATAAAATTGAAAAAACAAACAAACTAATTTTTAATTGTAATTATTTCTCTTTTTTTTTTGATCGTTTTTCATTATTTATTAAATATTAATTTCGACATACCACGTAAGTACGTAATAATGATTTCAGCTGAAATGCCTTGATTTAAAAGATAACCAATCTACATAAGCACCCATTTTTCTTATCGAATCCTCCATTTTCCTCATCGAAATTGTCATTTTTCTTCTTGATTTTCTTTTTCGTTTTTTTTCATTCTCTTTTTTACATGACTTGTGGGAGTCAGTATTTTGTTGTTTTTAGGGGCACCTTTATTTAAATTCGCTGCGCACGAACAAAAAAGCGTCTCCGTAGCCTGGAGTTGAGTGAACGAACAGAAACCCAGACGCTACGTAAATAAACATCGCGCGCGATAAGGGTGGTACGTTCAATCTACCCACCCCAAAATTCCCTCACTTCTTCTCATCGGACCCCCATCCGCAACCTCCACGTCTCAGTTTTTTGTAACGTTATCTGCACAGCAGAGTTCACCGAAAACACTCTCCGGCGCAGACGCACTGACGTCCTGTCTGCCGAGCGTTTCCGGTACGGCTTCGGGTGTCACAGGGTATACATTGAGCGTCGATATCCGACTTTAGTGCGGTGTACTGAAGAAACAACAGGGCACCCTCTATCCCCGTACCATCTGTCTTTACCCCAGTTTTTTTTAAATTATTATTTGTGTCGCTATAGGAATCTTAAGTGCAAATTATATGAACAGAGACGATTGTCATCAATTATTAATCCCAAGTTATACAATATTAACTATTTATATAAATGCTGATAATTTTAGGTATATATGAATGCTAATGATTCTAGTTATGTTGGCGATTTTAGCTATATACTAGATTACTTGTGACCTGTAAAGTCAGTATATGTTATAGCTGGCGAGTGAAGATAATATACCGAGTGTATAATTAAGTTTTATGTTGAAACGACCCAGAGAAATATATTCTTTTAATTTTCTGTAATTATATATATATATATATATATATATATATATATATATATATATATATATATATATATATATGTATATATATGCATATATATATACATGTATATATATATATATGTATATATATATATATAGATAGATAGATAGAGAGAAAGAGACAAACAGACAGACAGACAGACAGATAGATATTTTTATTTGTTTTTGTTAACGATACTTTTTGAATGAATTCAATTATTCATACGAAATTGCCTTTTTACCTAAATGCGAGTTGGGAATAAGTTTCCCTTTGACCAATTTAGGGAGCGGCATATATATTAGTTTTAAAATATAATTATCCACTGACACGTGTTTCGTCGTTTACGACTCATCAGATTCAGCCACTCTGATGAGTCGTAGACGACGAAACACGTGTCAGTGAATAATTATATTTTAAAACTAATATATATGCCGCTCCCCAAACTGGTCAAAGTGAAAATTATTCCCAACTCTTATTTAAAGGGGACTGAAAGAGGATTAACGGTTAAACGGTTTTATTTTCTCCCTTTTTATTCGGCAACCGATTCACTATTGTGTCATGTTTATTGTTTTTGGTAACAGTTACTTATTGTACGATTTGTTGTTGTGTTCTATTTATAAAAAGGTAGATGTCAAGTGTTGATAGTTCATTAGTTTCTTTATCTTACCATGTTGGTGGTTAATTAGTTTCTTTTTATTAACACGGTTACAACGACTGGGCAAGCTGATCTAAGTAATTTTAACAACTTTAATCTGTTAATTAAGGACTATAAACAACTTTTAAATAGTTTATATTCTAATCATTTGTTTTGGTTTTATTTGAAAATGATTCCAACTTGTAATAAAAAATACAAATAAAATTCGTAAAATGCCGATGCAATAAAACAAAAAATCCAAATGGATTTAGTGTTTTGGTTTTATTTGTATATTTTAAATGCGAAAAAAAAAACAAACAAACAAAATAAACAACAAAAACATGTTTAATCGCACAGTCTGACGTTTGACCTCGTGGGGATGCCAGTAAATATGATTTTTCTTAATGATTTCTATTTTTGTAATATTTGAATATAAAATTTACTTACCGTAAAATTATGAAAAAAATATTTTAAATGAGAAAAAATGTAAACCACTTAAGCAAAACGATTTTTTATTTGAAACGCAATCCAATTAAAAATATTTTCGGTTATATTTATTTATATTCATTTTCTTTATGTAAGGAGTGTAGAAAAATAAAATGTATAATAAATACATAAAAATAAATTAAAATAAGAAAGAAGACGACCCGTAATAAGCCGATTTAAAAATACTTTTATGGCTTTGTTTTTATTTATTTACGCACAGTATATTTGAAACTGGAACTCTTAAATCGGAACCGGATGGACGTTTTTAATGCTCAGGAATATAATTTGAGTATTGTGTATATATATATATATATATATATATATATATATATATATATATATATATATATATATATATCTTAGTAAATTTAGCTATATAGACGTATTGATGATTTCAACTACATATCCCCGTTGGTGATTTTTACTATATACTTAAGTTGAAAATTATATATATATATATATATATATATATATATATATATATATATATATAAGTAAATTTAGTTTATATACATGTTAGTTTGTTTAGCGATACGTACATGTTAGTGCCTTTAAGGTATATATACATAGTAATTTTAGCTATATAAACATGATAATTTTAGGTATATATATGTTTACGAATTTGGTAATATATAAATATTGATGATTTTAGCTTTATATACAAATGTTAGTGATTAGTCATTTTTGTATATAGACATGCTGATTATTTTAACTATATATATATCCATGTTAGTATTTTCAGCTATATATACATGGTTCTCATTTTAGCTAGATATACATGTTCTTAATTTTTACTATATATACAGTCAGTAATTTTAACTATATATATATATATATATATATATATATATATATATATATATATATATATGTATATATATATATATATGTTGTTAATATATATGTTGTTAATATAAACTATATATAATTATTGTTAATTTAAGCTATATATACATACTAGCGTTTCAGCCCGGCGTTGCCCGGGTGTTTGGAGATGTATGTTGAGCAAAAAAAAAAAAAAAAAAAAGCGGTATATTTTTTACCCCTATTATGACCCTTAAAATTTATTGTTTTGGGTTAAAATTAAGTTATTAAGTTCGATCGATGTCCAAGGAACCTATATCTAAAATTTTAATTATTTAGACCCAAAATTGTCGGAGGAGTTTGGTAGAGTTCTCAAGAGTCAAATCGTTGAACTTTGACCCCTTAACAGCCAAATTTCTGGCCGAAAACCGATTACAAAAGTTCTCCCAAATTTCAGTACCCGGTATATTAAATTCCGAGTCTGTAGGCTTAAAATTGAAAAAAGTTTTTGTGTAGGGAAATGTGCACAGACACGCACAGACACACAGAAAGACATGTTCACTTTTATAGATATACTAGCATGGGTGCCCGGCGTTGCCCGGGTATTTGGAGGTGTATGTTGAGTCAAAAAAAAAAAAAAAGAAAAATAAAAGCGGTCAATTTTTTTAAAACTTTGACCCTATTATGACACCTTAAAATTTATTGTTTCGGGCTCAAACCAACTTATTAAGTTGGATCCATGTCCAAAGAACATATATCTAAAATTTCTAGTGTCTACACCCATAATTGTCGGAGAAAGTTTGGTAGAGTTCTCAAAGGTCAAATCGTTGAACGTTGACCCCTTAATCGCCAAATTTCTGGCCGAAATCCAGTCACATCGATTTTACCAAATCTCAGTACTCTGTATATCAAATTTCGAGTCTGTAGACTAAAAATTGACAGAGTTATTGCGTATGGAAATGTACACAGACACACACACAAACACTTTCACTTTTATAGATATATAGATAGATTGTTGATTTTAACTATATACACATATTGTTGAGTTTAACGATATATACATATTGTTGCTTTTAACTATATACACATATTGTTGACATTTGGCCATATTTACGTGTTGTTGATTTTAGCATTATATATATATATATATATTATTGTAGCTATATATTAATAATGATGCTTTTATTTATATATACATTTTTATCATTTAAGCTATATATATATATATATATATATATATATATATATATATATATATATATATATATATACACGTTGGAAATTTTACCTGCATTTACAAGTTGGTGATTTGAGCTATTTATGCATGGTGATTTTATCTATACATACAAATTTGTCATTTTTAGCTATATATATATATATATATATATATATATATATATATATATAATCACAAAATGTATACAAAGTAGTAATCACAAAACGTATATATATATATATATATATATACGTTTTGTGATTACTACTTTGTATACATTTTGTGATTTTAGCTATGTATATATATTTGTGATTTTAGCTCTATATACATTTTCTGATTTTAGCTATATACACATGTGAATTTTAGCTATACATAGATGTTTTGAATTTTAGCTATATATACATGTTCATAATTTTAGCTGTATATACATATTTTTCATTTTAGCTATATACACATCTGCGTAGTTTCAGCTATATGTATAAGTTTGTAAATTTAGATATATGTACGTATTTGTAATTTAACTACATAAATACATTTTTGTGATTTAACTATTGCACGTTTTTGATTTTTGTTATATATATATATATATATATATATATATATATATATATATATATATATATATATATATATAACTATATCTATGTCAGGTCATGTTATATGCCACTGGTACCATGTAACCCAGTACTACCTGCTCATGGTCGGGTCACCGGCGACTAAACTGGTTCCCCCACCAGACTTGTTTGGTGAGGAGGGCGGCTAGTCTCCCTGAAGGATTAAAAACAAGACCTTCCAAAGGGCGAATAAATTCTTTTTCTGGGTCAACGGCCAACTAGCACCGTGTATATTTGTGTGTGTGTATATGTGTATTGGGGTAGAGAGGCCTCCCGTAAGCCGTGGTGAAGGCAACCTTTCTAGGAGAAGCAAATCTCTGATTTAAAAAAAACCATAAAGCAGAAGATCAGTACCCGCATTAAGCTGGTCTGCAGTTTAATTTGTTGCTGGCTATCTTGCTCTTGCTTGTTGCTGGATCTCAACATTTTGAACCGAGAGAGAGACTTAGTTGTCGTAAAAAGCTAAGACTCTGTAACATCATATTTGTATAGATACTCCCTCAGACATTTGGGCTCATGGATTTTAAATGTCTGTGGGAGTGGCACTCGTCTGACAAGATGTTGCAATCATCATATATATATATGTCAAGATGAGAACATTTGTTCTAATTATAAATACGAAAAAATCAGTTCTAAACGACGAACTCTTATGAGTTGAAGGGTCTATACCTACTACATGTGGTATTATTATACAAATACCGTGACAGCGTTAGGGTTAGGGTTAGGGTTAGGGTTAGGGTTAGGGTTAATTCGCTGTCACTGTGTTTGTATAAATTTACCCTACATGTTGTACGAAGAATAAAATAAATATAATTTAAGACTTCTACTTGGTCATGGCTAATAGAAGATAACAATTTACTCTAGTCGACTAACTAAAAAGTTCAGTTCGAAGGTCCGTATAGATTCCAAAGTTTCACAAGATGTATCAGAAAAAGAACGAAGATTACATCGGGTGAAACGTTGTTTTTAATAAAATTCACGAACATTAGTCGGAATAATACAATTATATTTATTCCTTTGCGAATATCGACATTGTTCTGCATCAGATGATAATCCAGATTGTTTTAGCTGATATTCTGCTTTGTGATTTCTACTTTGCATTCAAGAACATACACGTTTGTGGTCCTAATGTCTCACTCTTTCATTTACATAGAGTTTATTCCATATCGAAACATAAAATATAATTATCCACTGACACGTGTTTCGTCGTCTACGACTCATCAGATTCAGCCACTCATTTACATAGAGTTTATTCCATATCGAAACATAGATACCTATATGCTTTTTTTTACTGATATTATTCACAAACAACAAACACTGCCACTTGAATGATAGGGGATACTATTGAGGACAAAATCTACAGACACTATATAGGAAGTTGAGCAGCGAAATGTCTGTTCCAATTACACTTGAAATTTTGCATGTCAGTAAAGCAGGGAAACTTAAAGTAATTCTAAAGTCTAGCTGTTCGTGAGAAAAAAAAAGAAACTATGAGAGCTGAAGTCTTTTCGGCATTTATGGATGTTTTCGCTGAAGGGGTAGGATTTTGCTACTTGTATTTAGATTTATTTGATTTGCATAGGTAATTTCTGCCGTTTTAAATGCTATTTTTGCACACCTATCCAGTCCGAAGTTTATGCCAATATCATCTTTGTGGAGAGTGCTTCTAAACAATTATCAAAGATAAACACCTTGATTATATAAGAATAATAAGATCGATGAATAAAGATTTAAATGATGATGAATATTATGAAAGGATTGAAAGCTCTGTCTCATTTGTAAGAAACATCGCTAATGAAATGTGAAGATTAAAGAAGAAATTTGTGAAGAGGAATAGTTATAAAGCTTTCGAAAGGAAGCGGTAGGCTCGCAGTTAGGGAAAAAGATTTCAGATGATAAATCATAAATCATTGATAAGATTCTCTTGTAAATTTTATAAATTACTAGACTACCCGTGACCCGTTGGGTCAGTATGTTATATTAGCTATTGAATTCTTGTATGAGCATGACACTTGTGACGTAAAGAAAATAGTTTTTTTTTGTACATGACAAAACCATTTCTATGAAAGTATATTAAAATGAAAAAAGAATATAGGTGGATTTCTATGAGTCGTTCTCTTTATTATAATTGATTATTTTTGAAAAATTTTTTTTTACAGTTACTGAATTATAAGTGGTTGGCCATACTTATAGGTAAATGTGCACTGAACAGATACCATAATACTTATTATAGTTAAATTCAAATTTTGATATATCTGCTTTTTTATTTTTTATTTTTTTACATCGTTAATTTCTGTATTACGTTCAAGTTATTTTAACCCCCACTCTTCCTATGTTAAATAATAACGTTAATATTTCAGCGTCCCAATTGATCTTTTGTTTTTTGTTTATTTTAAATCCCACTCTTCCCATGTTAAATAATAATTTCAAAATAATATCGTTAACATTTCAACGTTCCAATTGTTCTTTTTTTTTTCGCGTTTAAATTATCCAAATAAACAATTGTTAATACTGTCTGCTTTTTCATTTTTATTTTTTACATCGTTCATTTCTGTATTACGTTTAAGTTATTTTAAACCCCATACTTCCAATGTTAAATAATAATTTCGAAATAATAACGTTAATATTTCAGTGTGCAGATCATGCGCGCATGCGCAACCGGATGTCGTAAACCGGAAAGTTGGTTACATACATCGTTACAAGATCATTTGAGTTTTATAATTATATAGATAAATGCTTTAAAAATTGTATTGTAAATTTATGAATTATACATATTTTATAAAATACAAAGCAAATTTTATAAATCATAAATGAATTATAAAATCCATTGTAAATTTCATAAATTGTAAATAATTTTTTAAAATCTATTGTAACTTTTATGAATCGTAAATGATTTATGAAATTCATTGGAAATTTTATACATCATCAATGATTTACGAAATTTATTAGAAAAGTGACAAATCATAAATTGTTTTTTAAATTCATTGTAAATCAGTATATATATATATATATATATATATATATATATATATATATATATATATATAAAGTACCTTTTATTGTGTGTGAGATCGTTTCCTATGTACTTCATTTGTCTGGAGGTGTTCTTAAATAGGTCAGTATCGGAATGCAACCGATCAAAACTGAATATCGATAATCGAAAAAATCTGATTAAAAAAGAAACCGTCCGATTTAAACCAAAATTACACTTTCATAGAGCCTAAAATCACAAGTGAATTTATTAAGTTTTATCACGACACAAGCAGAAAATCCCGACGTATAGAATCAACATTAGATTCTAGTAGATTCTTTTATGAGACATGGGCGCGTTCCAAATGAATTTTAATTTTTTAGAGCACAATTAATCCATTATATTTAACGTTTTCATTTAAAACTTTAATTCAGCAAGTGCTCGTCTGAGCTCCAATCTCTGGTCACCCCTCGCCAATCTTTCACGATGAATACCCGTCTAGCTGAAACTACTGTCAATAATTTTCCCCGCTCTTTATCTGTGACAAAACCAAAACGTAGATTCCATGAACAAAGCCTCTTTCTTAGAAGTGCACGCCTGTGGAACTCTCTTCCGTATGCCTGTTTCTCACCTGACTACAACTTGGATGTCTTCAAGTCCAACACAAACAAATTCCTGATGAACCGTCCCCTTAAGTAAGACACTTTATCAAATCTCCAATACTAACGATTACTGCGATATTATCTCTTTGATTACTGTACACGCAATAACCCTTATCCCCGAGTGGCCTTCGGGCCTTGATAAGTGGTGACTTCCTTGTAGAAGAAACAAAATCGAATACTGAATGGAGTAGTAAAGTAAATAAAAACAAATAGACTCTAGTCGACGGCGACACCAACGCTCCCTTTAAATTGATTACTAAACAGGAATATAGAAGGTTGAAAGATAAAATTACCATCCCAGAAAACACGACATGATTCTATCAAATCTCCAATACTAACGATTAATACGATACTATCGCAGTGATTACTGTACACACAATAACCCTTATCCTCGAATGGCTTCCGGGCCTTGATAAGTGGTGACTACCATGTAAAAAAAGTAATAATATGAAAATAATTTTTATGAAATAAACCGTAGGTTCTCTGCAGTACAACGCAGACTACAATGTATTGTGGACTAAGCACTACGGCGAGGCATACCTGAAAATCTGACAGAAACTTGTTTCCGTCAGGCAATCACCGATTTGATTTCAATAATTTGGATGACAAAAGTATTGGAAATATGTAGCATCCGTTGATCCTAATTCAAACGCCAACGCAATATTGAGTTGCATTGCTCGTGATTTATAAAATTCAGTGTAAATTTTATAAATTATTTATGATTTATAAACTTGGCCGCAAATTTTCCATCTGAATTAATTTCTTTTTATCCTATAAAATTAGAACGAGAGACATTCAAATGAAAAGCTAATAGTCGTTCTCATTGGAAAATTTCTCTGTGGATTAGACGTGGTTTAAAGCATAACATTACCAGTAATTCACCTTGTAATATGGGTAGCATTTCACAGTGGTTTTACTAAGAGACGCATTTCACAGTGGTTTTACTAAGAGACGCGTGAATATTTTAAAGATGGGCACGATATTATTAAACCAGTACTTGGATATTTATCGTTTATCGGTGTTTCGCGGAATGTATGTCAGTTCGATATTTAATTTAATTGAAAAAAAATAAAAAAAACAGACCATGGCTTTCGGCAACCACGTAACCTCCTACGAACACACGCCCCCCCCCTTATTGTGTCCTTTAGTCTTCCTGGTGCTACCTGATCAGGCCGTCTGAAGATATTGGCTTCCTGGGACGAAATGCACCTAACATTGATGCTTTTTGTTTTTTACTTCCTTTTGCAAAACTTTATTATGTTCTGCAAACCAAAACCAAAACCAACAACCCACCTTTTTCTTCTTCCCATTTTCCTTTTCCCTTTCTATCTCCTCCACTTCCTGACTGGTCTCCTAACTTAAAATGTACCAAACATTAATGCTGTAACCCTTTTCCCCTCTCCCATTGTAAAATTCACTGATTTTCTGCAGGGCAGGGGTAAAAACGATAAAATCCACTATAAAACAACAAAACCAAACGTTACAAACTAGTGATTGAAGATACAGAAAGCTTGAAGAATAAAAACCTTCTACAAAATAACTGGATGCAACATGAATATATTTTGCAAAATAACTGAATTCGGCATTAAATAACCTGAAAAGGGTTGATATGCCGGAAAACAAACAACCAAACCAAACTCTACAAATACATATTTGAAGACATAATAAACTTGAAGCATAAAAGCTGTTTCCAAAATTACTCGATTCGACATTAAATAACCCGAAAAGGATTGATATATCGTAAAACAAATCAATAAAATAACCAACCTTTAGTCCTCACATTTCATGAACCACTTTCTTGACAAAAGGCAAGAATTGCTGTTTTGTTTTTTAAATTTTAATCTATTCTTATAACATTAATCATTTGCTAGTTATTGACATTAGAAGTGGTATATTCGAGCTCCGTACAGCAAATGGTTTTATGCCTTGTCTAAAGCGATTTGAATAGAATTTACTAATGAGATTATCTGAAAACGCACCATTATGTGTCAATTATTTGGAGTCGTAAGAATTCTCGGAAGCGTCATTTTGTGCCCTATATTCCGCATTATAATTCTTAATTAGAAATGATGACGTCAATGCTTTTCAACAGTTTGTCATCATCATCATCATCATCATCGTCGTCGTCGTCGTCGTCGTCGTCGTCGTCGTCGTCGTCGTGATGTTTGTAATCATTGTCGGAAATGCCGTCTGTTCATGTTTCGTTTCGCTTTGAGACGCGACAGTCCACTCGCCACCCGCCTACTTTCCACTCTCATTGCCACGGAACAAACGTGATCAGAAATGAGTTTCCAACAATGGAATTGTCGGAAACCAAATTCCCGGAATGCCTCACTCATTTGTCGCGATTGAAGTTGATTTTCCTTTTGTTTTTTTTTTGTTTACTCGAATCTCTTTCTCCATTCATCAATAAATCTACTTCACATTCTTCTCTGTCTGTCTCCGTCTATTTCTGTGTATATAAATGTACGTGTGTGTGTGTGTGTGTGTGTGTGTGTGTGTGTGAAAATCACAATAAGAGCAAAAAAATGCAGCAGGTGACACAACGCACGATATACGCATGCGCACTCCTGAAAAAAAAAAAAAACGACAGAAAATTCCTTCCGGTATGTACGTGAGTTGCGAGGCTTCACTTGCAAGAACATCTCACTTGTTACCATGTGGAGCTGACAGATGAAAGGTTCAGTTGGTCTCATGTATTGTATTCGATATTTGGCCAGGGTGCAAAGTTAGACAAACACCGAGTTCTAAAGTGGGAGAAATCTAACTACCCAAAAGGAGCAATCTTAATGGAGACAAAATTAATAATTACCTTAGTCTATAAGGATTTCTGGTGCTTGTTCGCATTGGCGATCTTTTAAACCAACGCATTTCAGGTGAAAACATTATTACGCACTTACGTGCATGGTGAAATTAGTATAAATTACAAAAAAAAAAAGAAAATAATTACAATAAAAAATAGAATTTATCGACTTATTGAGTTTTAGCGTATGTTTTAATGTTGTAATGGGACGTGGCCGTTACACTCGAACCGTGTCGTTACATTTCAAACACTCGGACCCACACGTAGTCCGGTACCGTCGCAGAAAGAAACAAACAAGAGATGACAAAAAATACAACTCAGCATTTTTAAAGTGCAAACGAAATTCATTCGTGGTAATTCTAATAATAAGGCATTTCATTATCTTTTAACAGTCTTTTCTGCACACGCATGTGTTTTACAACCTCTGCCATGATACATATGCTTTTTAAAAATCTCTCTCCCCGCCACCTGACGCCGGTCATAACCAGTCCTTTCTCGCCCTTGAGTTCACACATCCATCTTTCCAAGAATGTACTTTTCTTCTTTTGCTTAACCACTTGATGTCCTTTTTTCCTTTTCTTTGTCTCTCCTTCTTCTTCCCGTGATGTCAACGCACACACACTTGCCAATTTGCATAGTGCTTTAACAACTGCTGCTTTTAATATTTTCGCTAGTCAGCTATCCTACGCTGGTGCTGATTTTCTCACTAAGTTACTAAGAGAGCGCACCGTTTCGTCAGAATATGGAAGAGTTGTGCGACTAATTCAGTATGACCAACTGCACATGAATTGACCAATTAAGAGCCCGCCATTTTTAAATCAACGCATTTCAGAACGTAATTTTGGCCGATTTAAAAAAAAACACACACACAGCTTGCACATCTACTGGATCGTTTTTCGTAATTTTAATTATTTGGAATAATTTCACCATCACACGTAATAATGTTTTCACCTGAAATGTGTTGGTTCAAAAGATCACCAATCAACACGAGCACTTCCTTTCATTGATCAGGGACACAAAAACATAACGTAAAGTATCAGAATAGATTTAGCAAAAGTTTGGAGATATCTTTTACTTGGGAGTCACCGCTTATCAAGATCCGAAGGTTACTTGAGGATAAAAATTAATGAATGTAAGGTGGTAGCGTATTAATAGTTAATGGTGTCAGTTAGATAGAATGTGATTATTCATGGGACGTCTCAACATGCACTTGTTTACATTGGATTTGCAGGCTATCATGTTGTATTCAACCAATAAGCAGGCCAGTGAAACAGTGTTCCGCATACGGACAGTTTTGAGAAAAAAGCTTTGTTCATAGAATCGCTTAGATATAGGCATAGCTAGACGTAGGGGAAATTGTGTATAGTGGTTTTAGCTAGTCGAGTGTTTTCTGTGAAAGATATTTTTTTTGTTAAATTATTTAGACATAGATTCGATTTCTGTTAGGATTTGTTTCAGCCGATTTGTTCTTCGACTGCCATCAAATATGTATTTCTTAACCTATGTTTATTATTTAATTTTAATAAAAAAGTAATTAAATAATAATATTTTGTGACCTTTTATAATTTTCAAATGCCAGAAAAATATTTTTCCTTCAAAAGGAAACCGATGAATCATCCTTTCAATAAATAAATAAAATAAAAAGTCGGCCTCAAATAATTATTTTAACTGAAAATATTTCAAATCAGATTAAATCGGTTTGAAGGTGATTCATCAACAACGCCGTCCCATAATAGCAATTAAAAAATTTTTTTTTTTACATAGGCATCACCACTTATCAAGGCCCAGAGGCCACTCGAGGATAAGGGTTAAAGAGTATAGAGTAGTCAATTAGATAATATAGTAATTGTCAGTAATCGAAATTCAGTAAATTTGTTAACTTAAAGGGAACGGCTTATCAAGAACTTGTTTACATTGGACTTGAAGACAACCATGTTGTAGTAAGCTGGAAAGCAGGAAAACGGAAAACAGTTCCACAGGCGTGCAGTTCTCCAGCGGCAGATGAATCGCAAAACATGGCTTCTCAATAAAAGCAATTGTAATTTAACGTTTATCAAGGCGTTCAAATACCAGCCATGTTATGAAGAGACACATTTTTCAGTTCTCAATCATTGCCTTTGAAGAAAAAACCAGACATACGATGTGTCTTAAATAAGTTCCCAGACTTTTTTGTTGTACAAGCATTTAAACTTGTCGTAGACTCTTGAAAATTCAGTTTGTTATTGCTATACCTCTTATGAGATGACTGACAAAATTTTTATGATTTTAAGTTCAAATGAACAGCTAGAGTAGAAAATGGAACACACCTTACTAAAGCTCGATTGTCAGAGCTCGTGAATTTCAATTAATCTGGATGTCAGAACACTTTAGAAGAACAATATGCAAGAAAATTATATCTTAAACATGGAAAATGCCACGGAAACGTATAGAATGCATCAGACTGCCTTTGAACAATCTTGCATGAATTGAGCATCAGTTTTTGAGATTCAGGGAAGACAGAAAGTCTGCAAAGGTGTGAGAGGAGTAAGGAAGTCAGAACACCTTATTTAATTGAATAAATAAATAATTTTATGGATAAGGATTGTCGTGTGTCTATATAAACAATAAGTTCACAGTTTGATGTCAGAGTGGAAACTGTACGCACAATTAATCACAAGGAACTGAAGATTTGCGCGCAGTTTATCCCAAGAGTGCTCAGAGAAGCTGAGAAAGCAAAACACTTTGACCAAGATGGGCATAAAGACAGTTCTCACCCTCTCCATAGTTCAAACTTTACTCCCTGTGACTTTTGGTTATTTCCTAATACTAGATAATAACCAGGTAGAAGCAGTTATCTATCTATCTATCTATCTATCTATCTATCTATCTATCTATCTAGCGGAGTAAACAACAGAAAATTTGAATGGTGACATGTTTTGATAAGTATCAAACTCTGTGAACGGTCAATTTACACCGGAAGTATACAAACAGGGACCCGACGTGTCCGGTACTCCCCTTTGAATAAACTGTGTTAAGACAAAACAAGCCAGATGGGTTAAGAGGGTCTCGCCATGAGGGAAATAACGGTCTTAAAAAGAGAACTCACAAGCCAAAGATAGCTGGGAATTAATAAACCATACAAAAACACACGTCGTCTTGGGTCCATGTCTTGAAGCGTCTTCGTTACAGCAGGTTCCACCAAGGACGGTTGGAGAATTGTCATATGTATGTGTATTATGTTTGATATGTACGCACACCATAACACTAGTCGAGTCACGGGCCGTTAAGATAGACATTAAGGACGCTAGGACAACAGTTCGTTACATTTTGAACAACGTACACACACACACACACACACACACACACACACACACACACACACACACACACACACACACGCACACACACACACACACACACATTGGATACCTTACCTTTCACCTGACTATCCATTCACGTGAAATCACCTTTTTCTTCACCATATTCTCTCTGCTTCACTTTTTGTTATCAAGTAAGATCTTTGACTTATACTTGCAATTTCATCAAATACTTTTGTATGCAAAATCCGATCCCGCATTTTGCTAATTCCTACCCTCTGATGAGAAGGAAAGTATTTCTTCGAAACTCCGCGGATTAAGGATTATCCACTTATTAAGTGTTTCCTTTTCAGATTAAATATGTTTTTAACTCTTTTTCAAAGTATTTTTTAACATGTTTTATTAACTCTGTGCCTAATTTTCTCGGTGCGGGAGCAAATAAATACCACTTTCCTTGGCCTTTTGGCCAAGATCAAAGTGTGGTATCTGTTCCGGCAGATACTGCAGGCAGAGACCATATGTGGAGGCGACCCCACAGATAAGACCTTGGTCAATGTAGGGGCAACCCTTCATACCAATTGTCACTATTCAGCTCCCCTACTTCCTGGGGAGTTGGTCCCCATTTCCCCATCACTCCTTACATTAAAAATCGGCCTTGTGCCTATAGTTGTCCACATTTACAGCGAATAGCAAAAACCGTGGCGCAGTGACTAGAGTACTTGGAAAAATCAATTATAAAAGTGATATTCTTCTAAAGGTTGAAGGTTCAATTCTCAGTGAGGTCGATCGAAAACTACGATTACGAATTTCGTTCTGATTCTCGAATTCCACAAGATACACCTGAAGAAGGTCGGAAGTTACATCGACCGAAACGTTGTGAGAATGATACTCAAGATGAGAACAGTAGTCCGATAAATCTAAAATATACGATGTTTATATACAGCAAATACCGAGAGTAACACTGTAATCACGCAATTTTATATCATAGATAACGCTGAGTATATATAAATATATATATATATATATATATATATATATATATATATATATATATATATATATATACATATCTTCTATAATATAAAGATGAACGTCTGTGTGTGTGTGTCTGGTCAGGAATAGGCTCCTATATGGTTGACTGTTACAGAAAACAGATCACATATAATGATAGAAGATGTATCGGGACACAGGAATGGGTATGTTTGATCTGGCATAATGATGATTCATTAAAATTGTGGGGTCTGCGTATGCACCTGGTCCACAACTATGGAAATAAACAATTTAAAACTTAAAAAAAAACGTTTACAAGTGTTTTTGATATAGATGTACATAAGAATACTTTGATAAGTATGTTTTAACTTAAATAGGGATGGTATAATAAAATTGTGGGGGTC
The DNA here is from genome assembly GCF_053919585.1 of Euprymna scolopes. NCBI lineage: Eukaryota > Metazoa > Mollusca > Cephalopoda > Sepiida > Sepiolidae > Euprymna > Euprymna scolopes. The sequence goes on from NC_136491.1 coordinate 150,501,467, forward strand.
TGCGTTCGCGCCTGGCCTCCATAGAATGTAATTAGTCACAAACTTTAATAAAGACTTTTCATATCTATCTGCGTAAGTATACTTTGATAATTATATTTCAGTTTGAAGAAATATGGTATAATAAAATTATGGGGTGTTCGTTCGCGCCTGACCTCCATAGAATGGAAATATGTCACAAAGTTTAACAAGGTTTTTAATCCACAGAATATTGTGATAAGTGTTTCCGTGTAAACAGGTATGGTATAATAAATTATGGGGTTTATCTATATTATTTTACTTTCATCATATTTTGCTTTGGTTTTGATACCCCCAAATTCGAAGCTATCTCTTTACAACCCTTTCTTTTCATAACCTATCATACTTTCATAAATCAAAGTCGAATTTCTGTAGACTGTTTTTGAACCGAGTCAACGACGGGTACTTTTGCTACTATATATATATATATATATATATATATATATATATATATATATATATATATATATATATATATATATATATATATATGTGTGTGTGTGTGTGTGTGTGTGTGTAAATGAATTTGAAACAGATTTTATTAGTCGTAAAGAGATTTTATTTCCATTTTTAGCATAAAAGTTCTAGTAAACTGCGGTTCTACAAAGGGGTCAAAATTGAAAAAAAAAAATGTTGACCTTTGTAAGAAAAAGTCAAATAATGCGATTAGTTTGCGCATGCGCGAAGACCGTTCATAGCTTAAAGCTATTTAATTTTAAACCTTCTATGTCCATCTTTTGATAGCTCAAACGGTAACGACACTGGAGCGCTAAATAACGACTAAGTCTGGAACGCTGAATGTTTTGTTTTCGATTCTAACTGATGGCACGCAAGTCATGTTTTTTATAACCTTTTAAAACTATTACTATATATTGCGTACAATTTAATAATCAGTGGAGGATTTGTTTTAAATAATAAATACGAAATCTGCTGAATTAAAATATCTGTAGGCGTATTTTACAACCGGGCAACGCTGGGCTACGTCGCCCGGCCTTCTAGCATATATATATATATATATATATATATATATATACTAACCATTAATTTTAGTCTCCTTCCAAATTCATTTCTGATCGCAGCAAGACTCGGGTTTCTTTTCTTCTTGCCCTCGTCTGATTAGTTGTATATTTTGCTTGTATCACGTAACCTATTCGGAGAATGATAATCGGACTTTCGGAAAATGTCATCGTCGTGTCGGATAAGAACACCGCTACGCAACAACAACAACAACAACAACAACAACAACAACAATAACAATAATAAAACATCGTGTTTGAAGAAGCCATTGCGATATTCGAGAATTGTTTTCCTTCTCGCTCTCTTCCCATAAACAAACGTAGACACACGGGAATAATAAAGACGGCCATTCTCGCCAAATCAGAAACAGTGGAAGAAGAGATTTCACCGAGCGTTGCCAAGGTGGACAAAAATATTTTAGTTCATGACAGCAAAGAAGAGGGGGGGAGGTTAGTTGGCGAAAGATTGCAATTACAACAACAAATTCAGTTCCTGGTTCTCACAATGAATATTCATATCTTCAATTCATTCATATCTTCAATGCTGAGTTTTATTCAGATGCTTATTTTTCTGCTTAAAATATATTTCTGCTACATTGCATATATCTACAGTACTATTTGACGAATGATATTTTACGATTCTAAAGTCTTTCGGCTTGATTATTAGTATTATTTGGAACTACAGTTCTCATCTCCAGTGTTATTTGCACAACGTTTCAGTCGATGTAACCATCGATCTTTTTCAAGTGTTTCGGATATCTTTCTGTGGAGCTCGGAAATCTCGCAAGGACCCGTGGCGTAGTTATTAAAGTACTTGGTAAAATTTATTTGTAAAAGGTACGCTCCTGGAAGTTAAAGGTTCAATCCTCAGTGCAGGCGATCCCAAAAATACAAACGCGAATTATTTAGGATTTGGTTGACTGAACGGTAGCATGCAACTCCTGTAAATGAAATATAAGTTTTCGTTCGAAATTCCGTGTAGATTTCAAAGTTCGACAGAAAGATTCCCTAGTTCGACAAGATACATTGTGAAGAAGATCGGAGGTAACATCGACTGAAGCGTTGTGCAAATAATACTCAAGATAAAAACAGTAGTCTGAATAATACTAATATTGTTTTGGTACTTAAGAAATTTACGATTCAATGTCCAATAATTTCACGTCGGTATCTCCGGCAAGGTTCATAAGCAACCGGAAAATACCAAAGCAAACACTGAATAATTGAAAATGCAAAGTCCCTTATTTTTCCCATGTTAGAAATGGCTTCTTCTTTTAGAAAGTCTTAACGTAATAAAAGAGAATGGTTTCATGTTGAAATATCGTGTTAAAACTTATTTTTGGTTTATTACTTTTTCACGTTTTCATTGAAAACTTGCAATTTGCAAATTACGACCTTTTATCACGCATGGTTAGACATTATATTACACAGCATCAGATAAAAATTACTCAAGCGTAATTTTTCACAAAATCAGTTTTTCTGACACAGAGATAATTCAGGAAATATTTTGGCAGGAAAAATGTGCTTGATAGAAGGACAATTTAACATTTGGTGATAAAATTCCGGGAGACCAGAAGTCTGACAAATATCGGAACGAGAATATGCTACTCGTATTGATTAAATAAAAGGTTCTTTTTCGAAATTCCGTGCCAATCCAGAAGTTTGACAGAAAGATTCTAGAGTTCGAAAGATGACATATGAAGAAGGTCGGTGGTTACATCGGCTAAAACGTTATAAAAATAACAGTTAAGATAAGAACAGTAGCCAGATTTTTTTTTTTTTTTTACATTTTCACCCCAAACGAGGCAAATTGCCACTTTGGTGTAGGGGACTACTATCAGGGGCAACAACTGCTAGGGTACTATGTAGGGATTTGGGCAGCCAGATGTCGGTTCACGTTACACTTAAACTTCTGAACGTCAGTACTGTTGGGGAAGCAGGGATCTGGAATGGAATTCCAGAGTCTAGCGGTTCTGGGGAAGAAACTATTGGAGTAAAAAGATATTTTACATCTAGGGATCTCTACAGTGTGGGGTGGGATTTAGCAGCCTGTCGGGTTTGTCGAGGGTGCTCACGTCGTGGGGGCACAAGTGATTGCAGTTCGTCAGAGCATTCACTATTAAAATACTTGTAGAAAAGGCAGAGGGATGCAACATTTCGTCGATGGGACAGAGGCTTAAGCTTAGATGCCAGTTCAGGGCCTATCAGGTTTGCGACTCTCTTTTGAACCTTGTCAAGGAGCGAGAGACTAGTAGCAGATGCACCAGCCCAGATGTGGCAGCAATACTCCATACATGGGCGAATGGTGGCCTTATAGAGGTACAGGATACTTTCAGTTGTTAGTAGTTTTCTAGCACGGTAGAGAGAGCCCACCTTTCTTGCAGCGGCCCTGGCAATGCCTTCAATGTAATTGTTCCAACTCATGTTTCCTGTGAACGTTAGGCCAAGGAGTTTGAAAGATGTACTCTCAGATAAAGAGTCGTTGGCCATTGCTATAGGTGGTAGAGAGGGTTTCTTGTAATTATTGAATGCAACTAGTTTAGTCTTGGCAACATTGAACGCGACCAACCACTTTTGTCCCCATTCCACCACAGATTGGAGGTCTTCCTCTAGTGTTTCTGCAATTTCTTTAGAAATGTGTTCATTCGTCTTCCTGTCGTGCCTGCCATAGAGTGTAGTGTCATCAGCATATATACCCATCTCAGAGGCAATTTTGTCGGGGAGGTCATTTATGAATATCAGGAACAATAGAGGTCCAAGGATAGAACCCTGGGGCACCCCCGCATTTATATCATATTATTAAGATGTACGACCGTCGACAAAAACCTGGATTTTTCTCTTATCTAAGAAGGATTTAATTATGTTATGTATTCTACCAGTGATACCGTATGATCTGATTTTCCTGAGGAGACCCTCATGCCATACCCTGTCAAAAGCCTTAGATATATCTAGAGCTACCGCTCTGCCCTCCCCCGCTTTGTCCAGTGAATGGTATATACGTTCAGAGATTACAGTTAGGATGTCTGCTGTGGAACGGGCTTGTCTAAATCCATATTGTTTGTCAGTAAGAAGTTTAGCATCTGTAAGATGATGGACTAGAGCATGGTTAATTAAGGTCTCAAATATTTTGGCAAAAATTTGGGGCGATAATTTGATGGGTCAGTCCTTTCGCCAGAATTCTTGAATACTGGTACAACAGAAGCAGTTTTCCAACTGCCCGGAAAGCAAGCTTCATTAAGGCATTTGTTGTAGAGTTTGGAGAGAACTGGAATCACTTTTTAATAGCACAGCTGGGATAAGATCGGGTCCACATGCTTTTGAAGTGTCAAGGTTTTTTATGATAGCATGCACCTGAGCAGGAATGGTTTTTAGATCGTCTAGCGTGGCGTCTGTCCGCATAGGAAAGTCAGGTAGGGGGTGGTTGGAAGGGTCCAGTGTAGAGTTTGAGGCAAACCGACTGACAAGCATGTTAGCCTTGTCGATTGCTGAGGAGACAACCTCGTGATTGTTGGTTAGTGGGGGAATTGTTGATTGCCCATTGTTTACTACACTGTTGTAGATTTTCCAGAAGTCTCGAGTTCCTAGTTTTTGTGCTTCGATGCGCTTTTTAGTGGTTTCCGAAAATTCTCTCTTAGCTGTCGCTATTTCTTTCTTAACGTTATTTCTAGCTTCTATACACTTCAGTCTGTTTGAACTGGACTTATGTCGGTTAAAACTTCGGTATGCATGCTGCTTTTGAGCAATGGCAGTTGTACGAATCGACGTAAACCATTGGGGAGAGTGGGGCTTACTATAAAATTTCCGCATGGGAACATGCGTTTCGATTGCAGTTTTGAACCAGTCAGTGGTCTCGTTTGCACATTGTTCAGCAGGGAGAGAAAAATATTTCTCCATGGGGCATCTTTAATTAGTTCCCTGATGGCTTCCCAGCCAGCCTTTTTATAATAATAATAGTAGCCAGAATAATGCGAGTTATTTTACTTGAATACCTAAAGCATCATTTGTCACCCCGCTTTTATATATCTATATAATTTTTAGTCAATGAATTTAAATATTTATGACGTGAAATGTTTGATTTTCAGATCGAAACATTTTTATTATTCTATGTGAGACAAAGAATAGTGACACACAATATGGTTTCCGCTCTGCAAGATCTACCGCAGATGTGCTGACGGTTATATCTCACAGGATTAGTGAATTTCTGCTGACGGTTATATCTCATAGGATTCACAAGATTTCCAGCTACGGTCTAACTGGAAATGTTTTCTCAATCATTAAATCATTTCTCTCCGATAGGCTCATAAGAGTAGTGGTCAATGGACAAAAATAGGAGGCCTGCAGTATTAATGCTGGAGTCCCTCAGGGGTCAATCCTGGGCCCAACTCTCTTTCTGATCAACATCAATGACCTCCCTAAACACATACTTAAATCATTCGTTGACATCTATGCTGATGACACGACCATCTTCGGCAACATATCAAAGGCTGTAAATGACAAAGTTCTGTCTGATTCTCTCTCCTCTGATCTCGAGTGCGTGGTTCAGTGGGGGTAGATGTGGCTGGTTACCTTTAATTCATCTAAAACCAAACTCCTATCCTTACATCATCAATGCTCTGATCCCCAGCTGGCATCAATTGGGACGGATAACTCTCGTCTGGGAGAGGCCCTGTGTTTTGACAAGCTTCTGGGCTTGACCTTTACTCCTGATCTGAAATGGAACACGTACATCAAGTCTGTTTCTAAGGTCGCTGGAAAGATAGTGGGATCCTTCTACCGCTCCAGAAGATATCTCACTACTGATGCAATTCTCTATCTATGTAAAAGCCAAGTACGTCTAAGGATGGAATACTGCTGCCATATCTGGGCAGGAGCTGCTAAAAACAGCCTATCCTGCCTTGACAGAGTACAAAATAGACTTCGTGGCTTATTGCGGGATGCCCTTTTCTCTAATCTGCAAACTCTCTCCCACAGAAGAGATGTTGCGAGCCTATCCTTGTTTTATCGTTATTTCCATGGCAGGTGCTCGTCTGAACTCCAATCTCTGGTCCCCCCTCGCCAATCTTTCATGAAAAACACCCGTCTAGCTGAATCCACTGTCAAAAGTTTCCCCCCACTCTTTATCTGTGCCTAAATCAAAACGTGGATTCCATGAACAAAGTTTCTTTCTTAGAACTGCACGCCTGTGGAACTCTGTCCGTCTGCCTTCTTCCCACCGGACTACAACTTGGATGTCTTCAAGTCCAACGTTAACAAATTCCTAATGAACCGCCCCCTTAAGTAAACACTTCATCAAATCTCCACACTAACGTAATGTACTTGCAATAACTCTCATCCCTGAGTGGTTTCCGGACCTTGATAAGTGGTGACCACTCCGTAAAAAAAAAAAAAATTAGAAATATTTTAACTCCTTATCCTATAGGATTTCGATGTCTACCATCTCTTCAAAGGAGAAAATAGAATGGTTTACACCTTATTTGCCAGTATGACGTGGAAAATCACAATTAAAAATTAATTGAGTAATTAAAAGTCATAGATTAAAGGGAGTTAAAGAAAAGGATATTACAGTTGACATTCACATTGTATGGTAAAACCCGAAGTGAATGTCTTTGAAAAAATTGTGATAAAATGATCCAAACTGTATTTTGGGTAATCCAAATCACAATGTAATGATCAAAATTAGGCATTTTCAATTTGATCCGAAACTCAAACATTTCACGCCATAAATTTTTTGAATTCATTGAATGACTATCTTGTATATCGAGCAATTCTTACTTAGGTGGGATGAAACTTATAAAATATTACTGCCAGTAATATCTTGTAAATCTAATAATCACAGCTTTCCATACCTGCTGATTGTTGGATAATTTTATCCTGAAGTATATATATATATATATATATATATATATATATATATATATATATATAGTAGCAAAAGTACCCGTCGTTTACTCGGTTCAAAAACAGCCTACAGAAAATGAACTCTGATTTATGAAAATATGATAGGTTATGAAAAGGAAGGGTTTTAAAGAGATAGCTTCGAATTTGGGGGTATCAAAACCAAAGCAAAATATGATGAAAGTCAATATGAAATAGATAAACCTCATAATTTATTATACCATACCTGTTCACACTGAAACACTTATCACAATATTCTGTGGATTAAAAACCTTGTTAAACTTTGTGGCATATTTCCATTCTATGGAGGTCAGGCGCGAACGAATACCCCATAATTTTATTATACCATATTTCTTCAAACTGAAATATAATTATCAAAGTATACTTACGCAGATAGATATGAAAAGTCTTTATTAATGTTTGTGCCTATTTCCATTATATGGAGGCCAGACGCGAACGCATACCCCACAATTTTATTATACCATCACTATTTAAGTTAAAACATACTTATCAAAGTATTCTTATGTACATCTATATTAAAAACACTTGTAAACGTATTTTTAAAAATTTTTAAATTGTTTATTTCCATACTTTGTGGACAAGGCGCGTACGACCACCCCACAATTTTAATGAATCATCATTATGCCAGATCAAACATACCCATTCCTGTGTCTCGATACATCTTCTATCATTATATGTGATCAGTTTTCTATAATAGTTAGCCATATAGGAGCCTATTCATGACCACACACACACACACACACACACACACACACACACACACACACACACACACACACACACACACACACACAGACGTTCAGCTTTATATTATAGATATATAAGAGAAAGAAAATTAAAACTGTAAGTTGAACTTTACAACTAAAAATTTATTATTCGACAGAATACTTCAAAAACCAATTTACAAAGTCCTTATTCCGCGCAGTTCCTAAGAATGCTATTCTTGCTATTCTCCTCACTAGAGGACAGCAAGAAATCAGCAAATTATATTTGTAACAATGCTAGAATTATCTAGTTAAGGCATTAAGTGAAACCGCAATTTATTGTAGTCAAGAAAACAAGTGAAAAAATGTTGGATATGCATATATATATATATATATATATATATATATATATATATATATATATATATATATATTTAAACAAACCGTACATAATATTTCAGCTTGCATGAAAATTCTTTGAAAGTAATCCGAAAATAATTATTTGGAGAATGGATTAAAAAATTTAAATATATATATATATATACATATATATATATATATATATATATATATGTATATCCTCGATTCAGATACACTTACTGATCCTGTACTAAATCCCTGATTTCGATAAAATTACCGATTCCTATTCTTCATAAATCTCTAAATATTTAACTATAGATTTATTATTTTTTCCCGATTACCGTGAAAACACATGTTAAATGTACACATTTTTACCTAAACGTTAAAATACACTTGTAGGGGGGGGGGGTTTATCGATTGTAGTTTTACTGATAGTTTCAAATAAATAAATATTTATTATTTTATTATTACTGTCAACAATGGAAGATTTTGCTTTAACCAAAATCCAAGAAAAAGGACCATTAAAGAATCGATTGAAAACGGAAAACAGACACAAATTTGTTTCCATTCCGATACCGATCCATAAAAATCCCAAATGCTTCAATCTGTTCAATTTGCTATTCCAATTATGAGTAATCGTCCCAAGATATGATATATAATATTTTTATGACGAATCATCATAAGTGTTGTTTCATTTAATACCATAACCAGCAAATTCTTAGGTCGGCTTTACAAATAATTTGCTAATTTCTTTATTTCCTTTTAAACTCCGCGGAATAAGGATTTCTTAAAATTTGTTTTTGGAGCATTCAGTCGTACGATAAATTTCCTTGTAATTTTAATTTACAATCTTGATTTCTTTACCTTATGAAAAGTTGTGTTTGTATTCAGCTTTTTTATTTAGTGTTATTTAGTGTGAATTTCTATATAAGTATTGGTATTGATATTAGTTTTAAGTTTACACTCACTTTTATTGGGTAAACTTTTCATTCTTATATCCTGAATATATATATATATATAGTAGTGAAGACTAGATTTACAAGCCTTGGCAGGGAAATTCTGAAATAACTTCAATCGTTTCCTGTTTGCTTAACCGATTCTTTCGGTTATCTTGATTTTCATACTGATACTAGATTTTCACAATAACGACAATGAATGTGGTTAGTGATTACGCAACACTTGCTATATTATAAACGCATATATACTCTTTCAGATAGTATCTAGTGTTTTTCACGACCGGAGTCGGCTAGTATTCATGCATATTGATAGATTGTACATGCTACCCGACAGCGTCATACCCGTCAGTTACAGATGCACTTACACTAGAACGATTTTAAACAAAATTAAAACACACACACACACACACACACACACACACACACACACACACACACACACACACACACACACACACACACACACACACACACACACACACACACACACACACACACACACACACACACACACACACACACACACACACACACACACACACACACACACACACACACACACACACACACACACACACACACACACACACACACACACACACACACACACACACACACACACACACACACACACACACACACACACACACACACACACACACACACACACACACACACACACACACACACACACACACACACACACACACACACACACACACACACACACACACACACACACACACACACACACACACACACACACACACACACACACACACACACACACACACACACACACACACACACACACACACACACACACACACACACACACACACACACACACACACACACACACACACACACACACACACACACACACACACACACACACACACACACACACACACACACACACACACACACACACACACACACACACACACACACACACACACACACACACACACACACACACACACACACACACACACACACACACACACACACACACACACACACACACACACACACACACACACACACACACACACACACACACACACACACACACACACACACACACACACACACACACACACACACACACACACACACACACACACACACACACACACACACACACACACACACACACACACACACACACACACACACACACACACACACACACACACACACACACACACACACACACACACACACACACACACACACACACACACACACACACACACACACACACACACACACACACACACACACACACACACACACACACACACACACACACACACACACACACACACACACACACACACACACACACACACACACACACACACACACACACACACACACACACACACACACACACACACACACACACACACACACACACACACACACACACACACACACACACACACACACACACACACACACACACACACACACACACACACACACACACACACACACACACACACACACACACACACACACACACACACACACACACACACACACACACACACACACACACACACACACACACACACACACACACACACACACACACACACACACACACACACACACACACACACACACACACACACACACACACACACACACACACACACACACACACACACACACACACACACACACACACACACACACACACACACACACACACACACACACACACACACACACACACACACACACACACACACACACACACACACACACACACACACACACACACACACACACACACACACACACACACACACACACACACACACACACACACACACACACACACACACACACACACACACACACACACACACACACACACACACACACACACACACACACACACACACACACACACACACACACACACACACACACACACACACACACACACACACACACACACACACACACACACACACACACACACACACACACACACACACACACACACACACACACACACACACACACACACACACACACACACACACACACACACACACACACACACACACACACACACACACACACACACACACACACACACACACACACACACACACACACACACACACACACACACACACACACACACACACACACACACACACACACACACACACACACACACACACACACACACACACACACACACACACACACACACACACACACACACACACACACACACACACACACACACACACACACACACACACACACACACACACACACACACACACACACACACACACACACACACACACACACACACACACACACACACACACACACACACACACACACACACACACACACACACACACACACACACACACACACACACACACACACACACACACACACACACACACACACACACACACACACACACACACACACACACACACACACACACACACACACACAC
>NC_136491.1:150517936-150577936 GCF_053919585.1 Euprymna scolopes
GTTTCATCTATGTACGCTTGTTGACAGTTATTACATGGGATGGAATATATACCGCATCGGATGTGAGGGTTTTGGGAGAGTGCTTGGTAGTTTTTAATGTCTGTTTTATGGTTGAGGAAGTTGTTTGTATCAAGTGAAAACCAAGTCTATTAATAGTGTCGTAGATTTTTGTATTTTTGGAGTGGGTGGGAATGAAAAGATGTCTGTTTAATAGTGGGGTATTTGTTTTATTTTTCTGTCTGTTTATGTTATAGTGTATTTTCGTAGCTTTTTTCTTTGCGTAAGAAACGAAATAGGATGGATACTGTAGTTTTCTTAAAACATTCGTAATATATTGAAATTCATCATTAAGATATTGGGGACTGCATATTCTAAAGGCACGCAAGAAAAAAAGCAATAATCATGCCAGTCTTTATTTATCATTGTGGTGCGAGTAGTAATGAATATAATCGTTTTTTTGTGTGGTCTTTCTATGTACTTTGAAACTCAGATCGGTTTCTGATCTGATGAGGAGTATGTCTAGAAAAGCTAGGGAGTGGTCTTGTTCGGATTCATGTGTAAATTTTATAGATGGTTCCACTGAATTTAATTTATTTCGAATTTGTTCTATTTGTGTGTTTTTAGGGAGAAAAATAAGAATGTCATCTATATATCTAAAATATGTGGAGTTTTTAGGAAGTCTGTGTTTAAAAGAGTTGGTTTCTAAGAATTGTAAGAATAAGCAGGCTAGTACACCACTAAGGGGGTTACCTATAGGGAGTCCAAATTTCTGTCTGTAGTAAGAATTATTAAACTGAAAGTAGGTTCTATCAGTGATGAGTTTTATGATTTGTATTAGTGTATCTGAGGAAAAAGGTAGGTCGGCTTTAATTTTGATTAGGTGCTTGTGGAGTAGATTAAGGCATTTTTTGATTGGGATATTGGTGTAGAGAGAAATTATGTCTAAACTATGCATGGTTTTATTTTGCATGTCCATATTTTTTATTCTATTTAGGAGTTCAGCAGAGTTTTTGATATGTGAAGTGCTGATGGTGCCCATTAGTGGAGTTAAAATTTGGGCAATAGCTCGTGCTAATTTATGGGTGACGCTTCCGATGTTAGATATTATAGGTCTCATAGGGATGTTCTCTTTATGTATTTTTGGGAGGCCGTATAATATAGGAATAGTGGGGTGGTATTCTATGTTATTTATCCATTTTTTATCATTTCCGATAAGTTTCTTTACGGATTTATTAAAAGTTTCGCAATCTATTTGTATTGATTTTAAATCTATCGGAGTATATATATCTCCGTCTGCCAATAGTGTGTGCATTTTCTTTAGATATAGGTCTTTATCTATTATAACTATACCACCACCTTTATCGGCTTGTGAAATGATGATGTCTTTATTTTTTGTTAAAAGTTTTAAGGCATCAATGTATCTCTTTGGTAGTGCTAATTCTTGAGGTTGGGTAGTTGTTAAAGCTATTATCCCTTGTATGAAGCCCTTAGTAAAATCAGAGTCCTCTTGTCTATAATTTTTTAGGGTTGTGTTAGTGGTGATTTTCGAATGTTTGCCGGTAGCGAATTTAAGACCGAAACTGAGATCTTCAGTTTCAGTATCCGAGAGTGGTTTTGAAGTAAGGTTTAGAATAAGGTCTGGACGTCCTAAAGTTTTCCATTTGCTGTTTTTTATCAATTGCGCAAGTTTGTTTTCCAATTTAAAACTATGGCGCGTGTTAAATGTTTTGATAGATCTGTTAATGTTCTTAGTTGATCTGGGTTTTTTTCTTGTAATTTTGTTGATATTCAGTAATTAATGTCCTGGCTTTCTGAAAAAGATGAGAGCTTTGGTGCTTTAAATATATTATAGATGACAGAAGATATTTTTCAATGTAATCCGGGAAAATATGGTCTGATGTTGTTCTATGAAATAAGGACGAAACGTTGATTATTTTAATAATTTCATTCGGTTTTTCTATTTTTCTCAAAACATAACGTCAAGCATCGCTGGAATTTTTACATTCCTTATATATATATATATATATATATATATATATATATATATATATATATATATATATATAACTACTTAATTTACTCACATATAATTAATATACAAAAGTATAGATTTATGCGTAAACTTTAAGTATTTACTTCAAAAGTGCTCAATACGTAGGTAGAGCTAGTTAGTAAGTTATAAAATATATATGGCGATTAAGCTACACTGAATATTCCTGACTCTTTTAGGACTCTTAAGCTACACTGAATATTCCGGAATATATATATATATATATATATATATATATATATATATATATATATATATAGGCGGAATATTCAGTGTAGCTTAATCGCCATATATATTTTATAACTTACTATATATATATATTAGCAGGTTGCCCGGCATTGCCGCATAGTAAAATACACTTAAATATGATATTTTGATTAATGCAGATTTCGTATTTATTATATTATATTGGACCCAATATATAGGGATTTATTTAAAAAGTTAAAAAAGAATGACCCGTGCGCCATCACCGAGAATAAAAACCAGAACGTTTAGATTAACATTTATTTTTTCCTTTGACGTTAATGCCTGAGGTATGAAAACATGTTTTCTGCAAAGCTAAAAATTAAAACATGAACGAATAGCTATTACGTAACGCATACATATTCACAATGCTGTCGTTCTATATTCACCTGGCAAATTCCATTTTTTAATTTTCACACTTTTGCACCGATTCCTTGCTAAAACACAAATATAAAGTTTCGCATGAGTTCGAATACCCTATATATTAAGTTTCATGTCTGTAGACGAAAAATTCTTGGATGAGTTTGGTATGCAAATTTTTAAAAATAAATATATATGCGCATACATAAATAAATATATATATATATATATATATATATATATATATATAGAAAGAGGCTTGTGTTTACTATATCTTTTTACACAAGTAAAAATCATGTAGAATATCTGCATGAATATGATTAAACGTAATAGTTTACCGATTCCTTGCTAAAACACAAATATAAAGTTTCGCATGGGTTCGAATACCCTATATATTAAGTTTCATGTCTGTAGACGAAAAATTCTTGGAGGCGTTTGGTATGCAAATTTTTAAAAACAAATATATATAATAAATAATATATATATATATATATATATATATATATATATATATATATATATATATATATAGAAAGAGGCTTGTGTATAAATCATGTAGAATATCTGCATGAATATGATTAAACGTAATAGTTTACTAAAGATGATCATCCCATGAGAAAACCGAAACTAATAAAGAATTAATTAAATGAATGTTTAAAAGAATATGTAAATTAGCTAAATCTTTTGTAGATTAATGCACTTCCACATCCCATATATACCAAAATTATAATTTCTTTTTAAATAGAAAAAGGGCTTAATATGAATATCAATACACAAAAAACCCCCAATTTATAGGAGTATAGATGAATTTCCTATATTTCCTGCACTTGTATTTACAACGCTACCAAGATATGTGAAGTTTAAATATACATATGTATATCTACTTATCTATATTTTCTATATATGTTTATGTATGCGAATATATATATATATATATATATATATATATATATATATATATATATATATAATCGAGTAAAAAAAACTCATTCAGTTTTTACGATGTTTTGGTAACCAAATGAAAAGTTAGTTATTACATCTCAATAGCGTTTCTAATGAATAAGTAAGATATTGCAAAACAACCACCCTAAAAGACAACACCAAAAAAAAAAATAAAACAAACAAAAAAAAACATAAATAAATAAATAAAAATAAAAATAACAAAGAAACAAAACCAAAACAAAACAAAGGTAGGAAAAGAAAAGACACTACAAGAGACGTTGATTTCGTGAATTTTGCATCTGAAGTATAATTACAAATTCTGGCCTGTCTGCACGTATTTCTTTTGGTGGCTTCCGGTCGTATGCAGCTACCAGGCGATTATAATAGAAACTATATATATATTTTTTGTAAAATACGTGTTACTTTACAACGGTTAATTCGCTATTTCTTTGTTTAAGTTTCATCTTAACAGACACATTCCAAATAAGCAACGCAAAAATATTTCCAACTAGAAAAACCAGTGGAAATTCAACGGAATAATAAATATATTTAATCAACAAATATTTTTATGTCTAGCGCAAAGAATTAGTTTATTTTCGTCCGAAAAACTAATGCGCAGCAAATATTAGTTCATTAACATTGTATTTTAAATATGACCCAAATATTACAAATGAATAAGTACTAATAAATGCTCAGAAAGTAATATTGTGCTACATAGTGCAATACAAATAATAAAACCACATTGTAAGAGACAGTTTTTAATTTACTACTTCAGTAGAGCACATGTTGGTTGACAATGTTTTTCTTATTGCTCTCTTTCTGTCGAATGTTCCCTTTTTAACGTACGACTTCTTTATTTTGTAAAGAACCGCTAAAAGCCGAAATTACTAAGAGTTCCTTTCTCACACTCTTACACCAATGATCATATATTATTATAATGATATCCAAAAACAAGGCTCCATCAAAGGGAAACTACTTTCATATTCTTGTCCAGGGTTGCCAGATTGTCCTTTTTAAAGCTAAATTTCGCAAATGTGGCCTTTTTTAAAGCAGTTTTTCAACAAAAATTGTATTTGGCATTTTTCAAAGCGTAACGTAAAGACTAACCAAGGAAGGAACAAGCAGAATATTTTATGGATGAACAATCACGCATTAAATAAATAACAAATACAACTATAAGGACACACATAATAAAAGAAGCCTACTTATTTATTTGCGGATTGTTATCCTCATTTTCATAGTTGTTGTTGTTGTTGTTTCATCATGTTTCGGGCAACTATTCATCGGCCTTCTTCAGGTGGTTAACCACGACGGGATAGGAATGCTGAGTCTCTTAACTGTATCCTTACTAATTACTGCCTTCCATAGTTGTTGTTGTCTCATCACATTTTGGCCAACTAATCCTCTGGTCTGTTTTGGGTAGGATTGAAATCGCTATTTTCAGACAATGCTTACCTGGAACTGTAAAGAGTCAATGGCTCTATCCACTTCGCCACCGGGCCCGTGGCGCAGTGGATAGAAGCGTTGAATCTCTGATGCAGTGACCTCTCCTCTCGTTGTCTAGCTATCTCTCTTTTATTGGGACGTCTGAACATTCCTGCACGCCCTTTTTTGTCTATTCCATGAAATGTCGGTAATCCACTGATACTTATCCCGGAGGCCTCAATATTTCCTTCTGAGGATTGCAACTCTATGAGATTCATGCTAACTTCAGCCAATTTTCCGCCATATTTTTCTCGATTTTGCTAATATTAGGCTGCTTCAATTTTATTAGCTAAGATTCCGGCCATTTATGTAACCTGCCGGGATATTCGTCGTTTTTAGCACGGTTTATATTTTGCACAAGTGCCAACAACTTTATTACCAACTAAAGGGTGACAGACAAATGGACATACAGAGTTTCTCGTAGCGATGCATGACGTATCTAAACATTTTGTTACTAAGCAAATCTACTAGGGATGAGGAGAAGCAACGAAAAGATGAAATAAAATTAAATGAAATCGGAAAACTGACAGAACAGAAAACAAAAATTATAACGCGCCACATGGCGTCACTGATGGAATCTGAGACAAAAGACTGCGCAATAGAAGTGCCTCGTTTTGTTTGACGAGAGGAGAGTGAATTTTACGCAGGAACTGATGTTACCCTGACAACCGATTCGTTGATCGTCAACGGTCAGTGGAGCAGAGAGGATGCAAACTCAAATAATTATATATTTACTTATTATCTTGCGAGGTTTGTTTCGGCTAGTGTTGACGACATAAAGACCACTCGGTTTTCCTCTTCACTTCTCCGTGTTCAACAATAAAAAATCATAATTCGAATTCAAATTATTTTTCCCCAACTTCCATTTCTCCGTTACAGACAGACTCACGCACATACTTACATACGAGGTGCCTTCAATAAGTTTCCAGACTTTCTGTACAGGCATTTAAAATTGTCGTAGACTCTTGAAAATTCAGTATGTTATTGCGATACATCTTACGAGATGACTGACCAATTTATATGATTTCAGGTTTAAATGAGCAGCTACAACAGGGATTGGAAAACATACTACTAAAGTCTCATTGTCCAAGCTGATAAATTTCAAAAATGTAATATGGGCGCGGGGACACATTAGATAAATGATATTCAATAAAATCCTGGTTTCAACTTTGGAAAATGCCACAAGAACGCATGGAATGCTTTAGACTGTTTTTGGATCATAAGAGATTCAAAGAAGGCAAAGAGTCTGTGAAGGATGATGAGAGGTGTGGGAGGAGTAAGGAAGTCAGAACACCAGAGTTGATTGGCCAAATAAAGAATTTCAAGGAGAAGGACCGTTGTTTGTTTTAAGAGACAATAAGTGCATGGAGAGTAGATAATACAGTGGATGTGTTATCGGCAGCTCCAGTAACTCTCGCTTCTCCTATTTTGTCATTCAGTCCTCATTCAATGAGTGATTTTTCTGACAAAGGGTGAAGAAAAAGCTGCTTAAAGGTCGGTAGTACTTGGTGACCAGTAGTCTGAGATGCGGAAATTTTTCTGTCTCTGTCTGTCCTTGTGGCCATGTCACTAGTAAGGGTGCTGGAGGTAAACGTTTTGTCTGCGCTGACTTTATCCGCCTGATAGTCAGGGACCCGAACCTTGGATTAACCACTAAGGAGGCTGTCCTAGCAGCAGGCGCAAAGTACTGGGACTGCTGTATTGACATTTGGTGAGTGGATCTGGACCATGCAGTTGTCTCTGGTGGGGCCTCTCGATGCCATGCTAGTGGGTAATTATTATGGCTTTACCTTTTCGTGTGCTACAAAAAAAATTCCTGTCTTTTTCTCTCTTACTTTCCCTCTCTGTACTGCTCTAACCAAGTATGCCGACCTATTCCACAAATCCCAAAACCTCAACATGAAATATCTCCAGAATAAAAACTCGATTAAACCAAGAACCCCATCTTCCAACGTAGACCCCTACTACCATGTCTCCTTCTCCAACATCAGGGGTCTACGTTCCAACCTTCCAGAGGTTGAAACCCAATTACAGGAGACGAAACCGGACATATTATTTCTAAGTGAAACTGGAATAGGGCCGATCACTTCCCTAGATGAGCTCATAATTAACGGATACTCTAATTTTACAGCTAAATCTGACACCCAAGATCGCCATAAGCATGGAATATGTGCCTACATTAAGGATGGCTTCCCGTGTGGCAGGGATATCTCTAGAGAAGATCCTAATTTACCTTATATGTGCTTCAGGGTTGCACTTACTAACACAACTGAATTTATATTTGCCCTATATTGCCCCCACAACAGCGGAGTTACTATATTTAAGAGCATATCTGAGAAAATAGACCACATACTGTCTTCACATCCCTCGGCTAACATTCACATCTGTGGTGACTTCAACGTCCATAACGTGGAATGGCTGACCCATTCAAATAAGACAGATGATGAGGGGAGGTTTTGTCATGATTTTGCCATTGCTTATGGCCTCACTCAGATTGTTCGCGAATCCACCCGTGTGCCCGATACACCCGGTCAATATGCAAGCCTCTTAGACCTTTTTCTCTCAACTTCCCCTGAGCTATGTTCATGTTCCGTTCATTCTCCTCTAGGATCATCCGACCACTCCGTCGTATCAGTTAAGATAAAAACGAAATGTAAGAAGCCCCCAGACGTACTCCTCCACCGTACTGTATACCGATACTCTATGGCTGACTGGGATAGCTTCCGTACATTCATATCTGATTTACCTCTGCACTCCATGTTTAAAAAGGAAGTGTCCTCTGTAGTATCAGATCTGACCGAATGGTTAATTGTAGGCATAGACCAATTCATACCATCTAAAAAATTCCAACAAAAAGCTAACAGCCAGCCATGGTTCTCCCCAGAATGTGCTGCTGCTATCGCGCACAGAAATCACTTTTTCCATAGCTACCAACGTATTAGATGCACTGAGACTAAACCTGCTTTCAGGACTGCCAGCAACCACTGTAAAAGAGTAATAAAAAATGCAAGAGAGCTATATTCACAGTCTGTTAAATCCAAAGTAGCTGATCAGCGGCTTGGATCCCACCAGTTTTGACAAATAACAAATAGGATCCTGAACAGAAGTGTGCGTTCTATCCCAACCATTATCAATGGACCAGAGGTCATCTCGTCAGCGTCAGACAAGGCCAAACTATTTGCAAAGAACTTTGCAGCTAATTTTACCCTATGCAACGAAGGCCATCAACTCCCCATATTTCATCCTATAACACAGAACAAGCTAGGTAACATACAAATATCCGTGCATGAGGTCGCCAAGCTAATAAAAAACCTAGATTCCAGTAAAGCAACTGGCCCTGACGGCATCCCAATTATAGTGTTAAAAAAGCTTCAACGAGAACTTGCTCCCATACTTACGAAACTATTTAAGCGCTGCCTTAAGGAAAAGTGCTTTCCGACTCCCTGGAAGACCTAATCAGTTTGCCCTGTATTTAAGAATTCAGGTAATAAGTCATCTCCCTCTCAGTAAACACCTATAAGTCTCCTGTTTGTTATGAGTAAGTTGCTGGAATCCATATAAAATAGAGAAATAATCAACCACCTCAGCAGGAATAACCTTCTTAGTGACACACAATATAGTTTCCGCTCTGCAAGATCTACCGCAGATGTGCTGACGGTTATATCCCACAGGATTAGTGAATCTCTCGACAAAGGCTTCCATTCTAGGGCAATTGCTCTTGACATATCAAAGGCCTTCGACAAGGCATGGCATAAGGGCCTACTTCACAAGATTTCCAGCTACGGTATAACTGGAAATGTTTTCTCAATCATTAAATCATTTCCCTCCGATAGGCTCATAAGAGTAGTGGTAGATGTGTTGCATATCGGGGGTCTTCTTAAAAGAAAGTCTTATTAGACGCGCAGTTTAGAGAGAGTCTTTATTAAGAGGAAGATGCTTAGAAGTGATGCTTTTTCTTGTTAGAGAGAGAGGCTTAGAAAGAGTCTAAGAGTCTTATTACGGTGAGGGAAGTTGTAAGACTCAGAGAGAGAGAGAGAGAGAGAGAGAGAGAGAGAGAGAGAGAGAGAGAGAGAGAGAGAGAGAGAGATGTTTGTTGTAAATGACTTAGAGAGATTGTTCCTGTTATAAGATGCTTATATTAAAATGTTCTTTCTTAGATCTTGCTGATGGAAGAAGGAGAAAGCTCTTAGAGTGAAGGGATATAGTGTTCAGACATTTCGGACATTGTGTAGACATGATGATGTTGAGACGTGTATGTAAATACATATAGCACAAATATATAAGACATTTGGACTTTACCTTTCTGTAGGAATCATAAGACACAAGACGAGCTTTACAAAAAACATTATGGTTTATTCTTCACACGGCCGTGTTCCATCCTCAAGAATTCAAAGTCTCACATTTTTCCTTGAAGTGGCGTCTCGCTCCCAGACGACAGCCTCCCTCTGAGTTTTCTCACTGACTGTTTTCTAACTAAAGTTTTTCTCTATCCCTCGAACCTTCTATTTTCCGTGACGTCATACACATGTTAAAACGTGTTCTTCTTTCACGTGTCCTGGACATACGTGTCAAAAACTTTTCCTATTTCTCAGTAACCTATTTATCCAATATTTAAAAACATTATCTTATAAGCTGCATTCTTTCAATTTAAAATTTCATAACAAAACTTGAGTTAACATTCTTTCCTTGAAATATTTATCTATATTCTAAACAAATGTTTTACATTTTTAAATTCTCACACGTAATCCATTTCTAAAACCTAGATTACGAGGTTCGAATTTCGCCTATTCTATTTAATTTTCATTTTAAACTAAATTCTCCATTTTTATACTTACATGAAAAGGGGACAGCCCTTATCATGTAACAGATGGACAAAAATCGGAGGACAGCAATATAAATGCTGGAGTCCCTCAGGACACAATCCTGGGCCCAACTCTCTTCCTGATCTACATCAATGACCTCCCTAAACACATACTTAAATCATTCGTTGACATCTATGCTGATGACACGACCATCTACGGACACACATCAAAGGCTGTAAATGACAAAGTTCTCTCTGATTCTCTCTCCTCTGATCTCGAGCGCGTGGTTCAGTGGGGGTAGATGTGGCTGGTTACCTTTAATGCATCCAAAACCAAACTCCTATCCTTACATCATCAACGCTCTGATCCCCAGCTGGCATCAATTGTGATGGATGGCTCTCGTCTGAGTGAGGCCCCGTGTTTTGACAAGCTTCTGGGTTTGACCTTTACTCCTGATCTGAAATGGAACACGTACATCAAGTCTGTTGCCAAGATCGCTGGAAAGATGGTGGGATCCTTCTACTGCTCCAGAAGATATCTCACTACTGATGCAATTCTTTATCTATATAAAAGCCAAGTACGTCCAATGATGGAATACTGTTGCCATATCTGGGCAGGAGCTGCCAAAAACAGCCTATCATGCCTTGACAGAGTACAAAATAGACTTCGTGGCTTATTGCGGGATGCCATTTTCTCTAATCTGCAAACTCTCTCCCACAGAAGAGACGTTGCGAGCCTATCCTTTTTTATCGCTATTTCCATGGCAGGTGCTCGTCTGAACTCCAATCTCTGGTCCCCCCTCGCCAATCATTCACGAAAAACACCCGTCTAGCTGAATCCACTGTCAAAAGTTTCCCCCCACTCTTTATCTGTGCCTAAATCAAAACGCGGATTCCATGAACAAAGCTTCTTTCTTAGAACTGCACGCCTGTGGAACTCTGTTCCGTCTGCCTGCTTCTCACATGACTACAACTTGGATGTCTTCAAGTCCAACATTAACAAATTCCTAATGAACCGCCCCCTTAAGTAAACACTTCATCAAATCTCCACACTAACATAATGTACTTGCAATAACCCTTATCTCTGAGTGGCTTCCGGGCCTTGATAAGTGGTGATCACTGTGTAAAAAAAAAAGTGCAGAATTTGATGTCAGTGTGAAAACTATACACACAATTCTTCGCATTGAACTGAATATGCGGATAATTTGTCCCGATGGTGCTCAGAGAAGCTTAGAAAGACAAACGTTCATTAAGACTTCACCCTCCCTATAATTTAGACCTTGCTCCATGTGACTTTTGATTATTCCTTAAATTCAAAGAAAACTTTAGAGCCTTCCGTTATTAGACAATTGAGGACATGAAAGAGGCTGTAACGTTATTAGACAATTGAGGACATGAAAGAGGCTGTAACGTTATTAGACAATTGAGGACATGAAAGAGGCTGTAACGTTATTAGACAATTGAGGACATAAAAGAGGCTGTAACGTTATGAGACAATTGAGGACATGAAAGAGGCTGTAACGTTATTAGACAATTGAGGACATGAAAGAGGCTGTAACGTTATTAGACAATTGAGGACATGAAAGAGGCTGTAACGTTATTAGACAATTGAGGACATGAAAGAGGCTGTAACGTTATTAGACAATTGAGGACATGAAAGAGGCTGTAACGTTATGAGACAATTGAGGACATGAAAGAGGCTGTAACGTTATTAGACAATTAAGGACATGAAAGAGGCTGTAACGTTATTAGACAATTGAGGACATGAAAGAGGCTGTAACGTTATTAGACAATTGAGGACATGAAAGAGGCTGTAACGTTATGAGACAATTGAGGACATGAAAGAGGCTGTAACGTTATTAGACAATTGAGGACATGAAAGAGGCTGTAACGTTATTAGACAATTAAGGACATGAAAGAGGCTGTAACGTTATTAGACAATTGAGGACATGAAAGAGGCTGTAACGTTATGAGACAATTGAGGACATGAAAGAGGCTGTAACGTTATTAGACAATTGAGGACATGAAAGAGGCTGTAACGTTATTAGACAATTGAGGACATGAAAGAGGCTGTAACGTTATTAGACAATTGAGGACATGAAAGAGGCTGTAACGTTATTAGACAATTGAGGACATGAAAGAGGCTGTAACGAGAGTCATTGACGCACTCACACAAGAAGACTTCCATGTAGCCTTCCAGAAGTTGCTGGGACGGTACACCAAGTGCATTGCAACCGGAAGTGATTACCAGGGGGGTCTAGAGTTCATGTGTGTACTATCAATGAAAGTGCCATTACGAAAAGTTTTTGGAAACATATTGAAGACACCTCGTACTCACAGAATCGAATACATGTTTACTATTAAAGTGAAATGAACTGTCGGTCTGTCTGGACGGAATTGCGAGCGGGACCTTTTATTTACTTTACGGAGGTAGCATACTTTCACTCCCTCAGCCATGACTTAATAGAAGTCCTACGTAATTCGCAAGGACCAGTGGCGCAGTGATTAGAGTACTTGGAAAAATCAACTATAACAGTTATATTCTCTTGAATGTTGGAATTTCAATTCTTAGTGTGGGCGACCGAAAAATATAATTGCGAATTACTCTGTCCAGTCATGGCTGACGGATCGAGAGCATACTACCCCGTAATGTAAATAAGTTGTTCTGTTCAAAATTCCATCCAGATTCCCGAGTTCGACAGAAACATTCCCGAGTTTGACAAGATACACCTAAAGAAGGTCGACAGAAACGTTGTGAAAATGACACTCAAGATGAGAACTGTAGTCCGAAGAATCCAAGATGTAAGAATCCGAACATGTAAAAATATATATAAAAAAAGAGGAAATAAGTTTATCAGCAGAACAAAGGTTATAGAAAGTTGTTCAGCAATGTATCAAATAAGCTGAAATAGTATTGTTAATCAAGGTGTGAAAGTAACGTGAACAAAAGGACCAGGCAAAATGTAATAATTAAATAGTATGTTTTTATGTCTACTTCGTTTTCCTCTATTAAGGTTACAATGTAGGCTATATATACATATATATATATATATATATATATATATATATATATATATATATATATATATATATATATATATATAGCAAGTTATTCGAAAGTTATAACTCACAAATTTAACGATTTAACGAGATTATTAAGAGTGGTCAATAAAAGAAGAGCATATATATATTTATCAATGTAAACAAATTTACAAGGCCGGGACTCTGGACATGCTAATGTTTTGTACACATGTGGAAGACTATCTTTTTTTTTATTTAAGTCGCCTGACAAGGACTTGTAGTTTTAATAAACTATCCCTCCGAAACATTAACATGTCTAGTATTGCGACCTTGTAAATGTGTTAAAATTAATATATATGTTTGTTTAAAATAGAAATTTGTCGAGGTTATTTCCGGGTACCGCTCCCATTGATTAATGGATAGAACCGCTGACTGACAACGTGATGGTTCTAGGTTCAATCCTCGGCTTGGGAGAGGTGCTAGTCTAGCGGCACTGATGAGTTGTGATACAACGAAACAGTACTGTATATCAATGACTTCATATATATATATATATATATATATATATATATATATATATATATATATATATATCATTGTCAGGTCATGTCATATGCTACTGGTACCATGTAACCCAGTACTACCTGCCTTATGGTCGGGTCACCGGCGACTAAACTGGTTCCCCCACCAGACTTGTTTGGTGAAGAGGGTGGTTAGTCTCCCTGGAGGATTAAAAACAAGACCTTCCAAAGGGCGAATGAACCCTTTTTTGGGTCAACGGCCAACTAGCACCGTGTGTGTTTGTGTGTATGTATGTGTGCGTTGGAGTGGAGAGGGCTCCCATAAGCTGTGGTGAAGGCAACCTTTCTAGGGGAAGTAAATCTCTGAATTAAAAAACCATAAAGCGGGAGACCAGTACCCGGATTAAGCTGGTCTGCAGTTTAAATTGTTGCTGGCTATCTTGTTCTTGCTTGTTGCTGGATCTCAACATTTTGAACCAAGAGAGAGACTTAACTGTCGTACAAAGTTAAGACTCTATAACATCATCTGTGCATAGATACTCGCTCAGGCATTCGTCTATTAAAATGATCCTGTGGCGATGGAATTTATTCGCTAAAGCAATAACTTTTTTATCCTAATTCATATTAAATGTCGGTGTCGTTGACAATACCGAAAGACATTATCGTCGTCCACAATTGCCTCTACCAAGGCCAGGGACCAAACCAAAACTCTTTTTGCTTTCATTTTTAGATGAATCCTTTTTTCTTTCATGTTTTTTTAAAAATAACACGAGTTTTCCTTCATTTCGGAAGCAGTCCGCTTTCGTCGCTAAGACATTGACTCTTATCTTCGAGTTACACTCCAAAAGTGATTAAAAGAATAAAAGAAAAAAAAAATGGGTGAAACGAATGATCACATGCGCACGAGCCATTATAAACGGCGTCCGTCGCTCGGAAATGACGGCCATCACGCGGATCCCCCGCTCCATCCATCATCCTAACGTTGCTCTCCTCGCTGTCGCATGATCGAGCGACACGATATGAAGATGCGTGCGAACGCGCGTGCGTGCACTCGTTTCGTGGCGTCCTCTTGACAATAATAGCGAACGTTTGAAATAAACGAAGATAAGGGCTCCACTTTTTGCGTCGCGCACGAATCACGTCGCTATCGGCCAGAAAGTGTTTGCCTACCCTCATCCCCCGTCATCCATTTGACCCCGCCTCATCCTTCAATGGCGACTGAGGAGCTTCTTACATTTTTTTCTTTTTTGCTTTTCTTACATTTGTAATTATCTCCACGTAATCTTTTTTCTTGTTCTCTTTTTCTTCTCCTTTATCAAATTCTTCTTCTTCTTCTTCTTCTTCTTCTTCTTCTTCTTCTTCTTCTTCCTGCCTTTTTTCTTCTTCTTTATCAGCTACTTATTCTTTTTCATCAACTTCTTCTCCAGTCCTCACTAAGGGTTCCAACATAGCTCATCATCAAGGATTACTCACAGATAATAACCGGCTTTGTTTTCTGGAGTCTGGGTCTCCCCAATTTTCCGTAATCTCCATCTCTTTCGATAACCTTTGCAAATGACATTGCGTTATCGCAACAGCCGTTTACTACTGGTTTCTCACTGACATAAATCATTGATCTTCTCTGGAATTTTGGTGGATATAAGCGTAAACAAGGCCACAGCAGTCTTTGTACTAATCCAGTGGAGGTTTGGACACTGTTTTCCTCCTAGGCTCTGGCATTCTTCTTAACCCTTCACAACTATTTTGTCTGTGCGTTAAAGATGCAGTTTCTTGCATAATTTTTTCTTTAATTCAATTTTCTCCCCAAACAAGGCACAGTGCCACTTTGAAGTAGGGGTATTATGAAGGGAGATGAGTAGCAAGATGTCTGTTCACATTACACTTGAAGTACAGTTTGGAAAGCAGAATCCCGGAAGCGAGTTCCAAAGTCTAGCAGTTCTGGGGAAGAAACTATTGAAGTAGAACGCTTTATTACATCTATGGATCTCTACTGTGAAGGGGTGGGATTTGCCTGCTTATCGGATTTGTCGGGGATATTCACGTCGGGAGGGTACAAGTACAGGCAGAGGGATGCAACATTTCGTCGATGGGACAGAAGCTGAAGCCTAGATGACAGTTCAGGACCTACTTTCTAGTGTACTGCTCTTCCCATTTGGTAGTGTCTGTTCTTGCATTCCTTTTCGGCCCGTTTGCTGCATTCACTTACTATATGGTTTATCGTTTCGTATCTTTGTCTACAGAGTCTGCATTTACCATTTACTTGTGTTTTGTCAGTCTTTGCGTTGATATGTGTGGTTCTTATCGAGTTATCTTGTGCTGCAGTTATTAGGGGTTCAGTTTCTCAGCTTATGTGTCTTTTTCGCATTTATGTCCAAGTGTTTTCGTTAATCTCATCGTTAGTCATCCTTATGAATCGTCCATGTAGTTGTTTTTCTTCCCATTTTTATTTATAGTCTTATCCTTTTCTCTCTGTTTTCTGTTTTGTCGATATTTTCAGTGCCTCTTGCTGCCATGATTATCCTTTCCGTGTTTTGCGTTATGTATTTTTCTAATGCTTTTTTGTGTGTCATGCACACAGTATTCTATACAAACAAGTCCTCTCCCGCCTTTTTTCATTTTCACGTCGAGTCGGTCAACACCATCCTTTGTGCGTAGTGCATTGTGCATGATCATGATTCCTGGTCTTCTGACCGTAATGTTTCATTTCTTCTATAGCCCGTCTAATGAATGGTCCTGAGTATCCTACTAATAATACTGCCCATGTATTTATACCTTTTATTAGGTCTCTGCTATATAATTTAGTTTCTAGAAGTTATCTTGTTCTCCTGAGGTATTCCTCTCCAATTATCTCCATTTTCTTCTGTGGCTTTGATGGTGTCCGCTTCCAGACACTCCCAAGTACTTATCGGTGGCTTATTCTCATCTCCGTTTAGTTTGGTAGTTCCACGCCTTTTGTTGTCTCCAGTTTCCCTTTCTTATAACTAGTAGTGCGCACTTTTCCATATCAAACTCGAATTGTGATATCATGGCTGAAGATCTTGGTAGTGTTTATCTAGTTCCTGTTCAGTCCTTGCAAATGTTATTATTATTATTATTAATAATATTATTTGCTCACTTAGAGTAGTTACACATGACATCATGAAAGACTTCTCTTTGAAAACAACTTATGGTATTATCTGGAGTCTGAGTGACAATAAGTATCCCCAGATTTACAATAATCTCCACCTCTGTTGGTAACCATTGTAGATGAATTTGCGTTATCGCAACAGCCGCGTACCGTTAGTTTGATTTTGCGTGGGAAAAAGACTCCCCAGGGTCTCAGTTCTCTTTGCACTCATCCAGCGAAGTGTATTCTCTCAGCGGCCTTTCCATGCTGCTTGACCCTCCTCACTTATATTGTGTGGCGTCACTTTTTGGTGACACAAAGAGAAAATAAATTGGGGAATTGTAGGGCCGCAGCGGATTAACTTACAATTATACAGTTTCAGTTTTCATGATTCCATGTGATGTTCTTTTGTGTTTTATATCTGTAGCATTTTTTTTTTACATGGGGTCACGACTTATCAAGGCCCGAAGGCCACTCAGGGATAAGGGTTATTGCGTGTACAGTAATCAATGAGATAGTATTGTTGTAATCATTAGTGTTGGGAGTTTTGATAGAGTGTCTTACTTAAGGGGACGGTTTGTCAGGAGTTTGTTTATATTGGACTTGAAGACATCAAAGTTGTAGTCAGGTGGGAAACAGGCACGCGGCAGAGAGTTCCACTGGAGTGCAGTTCTATGAAAGAAGCTTTGCTCATGGAGTCTACGTGTTAATCGTCGCATTCAATGGTTTTCCTTTATATTTTAGCCGTTTTCAGGAATGTTATCCGTTGCATCTTATCAGCCATCTTTCTGATTCTTATCTCTCCGATTTGCTTTAAAAGTTTTTTGGTATTGTTCCTACCACTTCTACTCTTAATAGTGCAGTCTTGACTTTTTCATCTTAAATATCCCTTTCAGATATTTGGCCAGTATTCGCTTCGCTTCTCCGTCTCCTTCATCTTCCCGTGGTTTGCTGGAACGGCAAAACCTATAATCTGGCAGGTTTTTTTTCCTTCTTGTTAACTAATATGACATTCTGTCTCCTTATTTAGATATATTTATCCGTTCGTATATCCATGTTCTATACGGTTTTGCTTCTTTCATTTTCAAGTACTGCTGCCAGTGTGTGCTTGTACCATTTGTCTGGCTGTTCAAGATACAACTGTTTGCATAATTCTCAGTATACTGTCTTCTCAAATTGATCGTGTCCATTTTCATATTCTTTTTGAGCTAGTTTGCTGCATTCGCTTATTATGTGGTTTATTCTTACGTCTCTTTATCCACATAGTCTGTATTTGCTGTTTTCTTCTGTCTTGTCGATCCTTGCTTTGACGTAGTTGGTTCTAATTGCGTTATGTTATGCAGCTGTTATATTGGATTAAGTATCTTTGTTTAGATTTTCTTTTTGTAGCCAATGGTTTTCTTTAGTTGCATCTTTTGTCATCCTCTTTCTATTTTTCTTGTCTTATTCTTCGTTTCTTATCTTTCTGTCTTGTTTGTTTTTTCGGTGTTCTGCATTATGTATTTTCTAATTTTTTCCTTTTGTCAATTACACAGTTTTCTATGCAAACTAGCTTTCTTTCTCCTTTTTCCTTTATACATAGAGTCGGTCAGTATCATCCTTTGGGTGTAGAGCATTGTGCATGATCATGAATTTCCTTGTCTTCTGGTCAAGATGCTTCAGTTGTTCTTTGGTCCAACCTATAAATGGTCCAGAGTATCTTACTAGTGACACTGCCCATGTGTTTATACTTTTAATTAGGTTTCTACTATATAGTTTAGTTTCGAGGAATTTTCTTGTTCTGAGTTATTTCTTTCCAATTTTCTTTTCCATTTCTATTGCTTTGATAGTCTCAACTTCCAGAACGCCCAAATAGCTATTGTGTTAACGTAGTGCCCTCATCCCAGTTTGGTGGAATAGTATCATACCTTCCGCTGCTTCCAGTTTTCCCCTTCTCATAATCAGCAGTGCGCACATTTCCATGCCAAATTTCATTCAGATCTTCTGGTTGAAGATTTTGGCGGTGTTTATTAGCGTCTCTAAGTCCTTCTTGGTTTTTACAAATAGCTTCACATAATCCATGTGAATTAAGTAGTTTATTCTTTCATTCGTATCAGTGAACTTTTATCCGGCTTAGAATTTTCTTAGTATATTGTTAAGTGGGCATCATGGGTCTGATTAAAAGTAGACGTGATAGGGAATCACCTTGTCAGTTCAAGTCTCCATGTTTTCATTGAATTTTCTATTAAATTGATAATCTTGCTTAGTATTTTGTACATTCACAAACATTCTATTATCCATATTTGTAGGTCCTCTTATATGCTTCTTTGTAGTCGATCACTGCCATGGCTATTTTTTAATTCTACTTTTTACCTCCTCCGATGTCTTTTGATCTATATATAATATGTAATGTGTTTCTCTTTTACCTTCTTGGCATACTTTTTGTCCCTTGGGAAGTAATTTGCGATTATGAAGGGAATAATAAATTTGTTTCCTAAGTTTTTGTGTTAGTATAAAAATGTAATAGGCCTGTAGTTGCTATGGATGATTCCTTTTTCTGCCTTCTTTTGTACCAAAGTGATTTTAGCTTTGGTCATCCATTCTGGTACGTGTGCCTCTTGGATACATCTGTTCAGGTTCTGAATTCTTCTTTCATGTAGTGTTGTGATTAAAAAAAACAAACTGATAGGCATGTATTCCGTCGTGATGAGGTGCTCTTCAATTTTCCTTTTTTCGTAAGTCTGTCTTGTTAATTTCATTTTCTTTCCCTTCTTCGATTTGCTGCGACTCTTCTGTCATTTCTTTCAGCCATTCAGCATTTCTAATATGATCTTGTCGAACTTCCTATTTCTTGGCTTTATTATTATTATTATTATTATTATTATTATTATTATTATTATTATTATTATTATTATGATGATGATGATGATGATGATGATGACGACGACGACGACGACGACGACGACGACGACGACGACGACGACGACGACGACGTGTGTAAGAAGGTTGGGGTGAAGTGTGCTGGAAAATGGTTTGCCTGATGAAGTGAGAACAAGTGAGTATGGTGAGACAAAAGTGTCATAACGACCAAGCAATTCGAACATAATCGTCCGGATTTGGTCGTCATTGACAAAGTCTAAAAAAAAACTGGCATATTGTAGACTTTTCAGTACCCTGAGAGAGAAGGAGAACGAGAAGTGGAGCAATTATGCCCCATTGGCCTTGTAGATAAGGTGCATATACGGGGTTAAACACAAATAATGCCGGTCGTACTTGGTACACTAGGAGTAGTATCAAGCCGTTTGGAAGGACAATTGAAAAAAATACATATCTCTCATATTTTAGGTGGCCTTCAGACCTCTGCAATTGTAGGTACCACCAACATCCTTAGAAAAACCCTTGATCTTTGAAGCTCCTGGTTTGGAGCCGGGATTGAGGGAAATCCTCTGGAAATGAATCCGATCCCTTTCCAAAGAGATGTTGATATTGTTATTGTTGTTGTTGTTGTTGTTGTTGTTGATGCTGTTGTATCGTGTACATACAAGGTGTTTTCACATCTGTTATTATCAGTGGTTACCCATTGGCACTATCCAGTAGAGATATTTGGAGTTTAAATGGCCAGAAACCAAATTCACGCTTCTTTCGATACCACTTGTAAAATCGCAATGCCCCGTTATCATTGATTTCTCACTGGGAATAACCATTGTTTTTCTTGAAATTTGAGTAGGAAATAAGCCTCTCTTAGGTTCCCTTTCTCCCTTTTATTGTTTCTGATTCAGTTTCAGTTTCCTCTCATTCTTTTAACGATTTTTTCCCTAGAACTGCTCATCTGTGGAACACCATAACATGCCCCTTACATAATCAAATCCTACCAATTTCCACACATAATATACATCAGGATGTTTCTCATCTGACATTCGTTAATCGTTATCCTTGATTAGATTATTGACTCTGGTAAATAGTAAACACCTGGTGTTTTTTTCTATCCATTTCTTGAATAATACGACTATCTTTAGTGTCCGTTACGCTTACTTAATGTAAACTTTATGGTTTCCCATCGTGAGTCTCATGGCCCCTGAAAAATAATGGAGTTAAAACGCATCCAGTTTATGATTTACACAATGTTATGTTGTATACTAGTATGCATCCCGGAAATTGCTCGAGGAAAATTATTAAAGCTTCTATATATTTCTACCTCTCTATATTTTTTCTCTTTCTTCCTCCCTAATATTCCTTTTCCCTTTCCTCAACTCCTTATTTCTTCTTTACACAGAAAATACTATTCTTTATGTAAGAGATTCTTCGAGGAATAAGACGGCATTTTATTTCCAATTTAATAAATATTATCACTGAGAAATACCCTCGCTCTGGAGAAACCTGGCCCAGGATCAACTGTTGAAAACGAAAGTGTATTTTTACAAAATGCTGCTTAAAGCGTTATCGATAAATGTACGCAAGACACTGAAAATGGAATTTACAAAACACAGGGGTAGGGGTAGGTGATCAGTACCATCGTCAACGTTTTTCTGTATAATACGCACCGCACAGACTTCATAGGTACACGATATATATTTATTGTTTTTAATACAAATGAGTCAGCATTGATCAAGGGCAAAGATCACTCAGGGACAAAGGTTAATAAGATTCATAGATTGTAATTTTGTAAGACCAAGGTCTCACCGCTCGATAACAAGCTCCAACGGTTTGTGCCGTGGATTTCTCTCTTTCGTCTTCTCTTCTGGCCGTATCGTCGGCTCTTACATTCACAAAGTTCGAGGAAGCGAGAACAGTGACTCAAAAGTATAAAAATATAAAACGCTAAAAAACAAAACACTCCGACACATTCCGTGTATATCAGTTGGCGCGTGTTCCTTAGTCGGTTGAACAATTCATTTCCGTATCTGCTCCGGGCCACAACCTATGTTCAGCTGTCTCAAACTCAAAACTGTCCTCAACCGCTACAAATCCAAGACTGTCCATAAACTATTCGTACATGTCGTAAACTGTTGTAAACCATATTTCCAATTTCTAAAACTTTCCGTAATATAACTATAAATAAACAAGGACTTCCCGCTCTCCGCGATTTAAAAGCATTGAACCGAGTAACCTTTTAGTTATATTTACTCTCACATGCAGTCTGACCTAGAAGAAGTTGTAGTTGTCAAGATTTTATCTATTGATAAAATAAAATTCACTATCGTATAGAATTACACGTAATTCGGTGCTGTAGATATGCGTTTACAGCAATAAAAAAAGTCTTCCTTTAATCTTGACAGACTATGGATACCCACGGTAAGGGTGCCTGCACGGGAAATTTTTGCGGCAAGAGTTGCACAATACCAATCACACCTCTCCTGAGTCAACATTGTTGATTGCCAGTGGCAAGTGGAGGTTCAGGACGACTGGAAACAATGCTGAGATAAGCGGAAAGCACATACAGCGCCTTGACTTCCCAAATGGTCACCCATCTGGTACTAGCCAGGCTCAACGTTGCTTAACTTCGGGGATCTGACGGGAACCTGTGTGTCAACTTGATTATGCCGTATATAAGCAATAAGTTTACAGCAATTATAAAAAGGTTTAAGATAGTAGGAATTTGAACCCATAAAAAGAATATATTGTAGCAGAACAACTGTCACGAAAACGGAACAATATATCCAAAAAAAAGTTGTTATTGTTATATTATGCACGACCTCATGATACCGATCCGATCAGTTAGTATTAATCTTGAAAACGCTCGAACAAAGTACAGATCGAAGTAACACGAAGTTTGGAAAATAAACCAGTTCTCATCAATGAAAACAGGAATAGATAGACTTAGATGGAAGGTTAAATAGACCAAGTATCCCTGAGTGGCTTCCGGGCCTTGATAAGTGGTGATCACTGTGTAAAAAAAAGTAGAATAAAAACAAATGAAAATTAACGACATGACGAAGGATATCGATGTTGACAAAGAAACGATCGTTTTGTATACTTTATTTATGGAACGTTCCACGGCATAGATCAACAGAAATGTTGCAATAACTGAAAGGGAAACTTTGATAACAGATAACAGCAAAATGTTTCCTCCTAAGATTTCTGCTCGTTGTGTGGACCGAATTATTATCTTAAAAAGAGTGAACTACAAGGAGTGTTCCAAAAATACATATTTTAAAAAATTCTTTACGAATGGATAAAAAGGATTGCAAATTGTATTGTTATAATGACTGAACATATGCATTCATGACTTGAAGGTGTCATCTTTCTATTATAGATATTGACGGTGTAAAAGTCTAAGAAAGTAACCCCTTATGATGACGTGCATAAAAAGCAAAGATACATCATCGAAGTTCTCGTAAAAGTGCATTGAGAATGGTGATGACTATGGAAAAAAAAAGGTAGCTTGTTTTAATAGTACCACTCCCGGCTTCGAAGCTCTTCAATTGTTTGAGTTAAAATAAGAGGGTTAACTTTTGAAAAAAAAGCGTGCTTCGGACGCCTAAGCACAACCATCATTCATCGCTGGCAAAATTGCATTAATAATGGTGTTGACTCTGATCTCGAGCGCGTGGTTCAGTGGGGGAAGATGTGGCTAGTTACCTTTAATGCCTCTAAAACCAAACTCCTATCTTTACATCATCAACGCTCTGATCCCCAGCTGGCATCAATTGTGATGGATGGCTCTCGTCTGGCTGAGGCCCCGTGTTTTGACAAGCTTCTGGGTTTGACCTTTACTCCTGATCTGAAATGGAACACGTACATCAAGTCTGTTGCCAAGGTCGCTGGAAAGATGGTGGGATCCTTCTACCGCTCCAGAAGATATCTCACTACTGATGCAATTCTCTATCTATATAAAAGCCAAGTACGTCTAAGGATGGAATACTGTTGCCATATCTGGGCAGGAGCTGCCAAAAACAGCCTATCATGCCTTGACAGAGTACAAAATAGACTTCATGGTTTAGTGGGGGATGCCCTTTTCTCTACCCTGCAACCCCTCTCCCACAGAAGAGACGTTGCGAGCCTAGCCTTGTTTTATCGTTATTTTCATGGCAGGTGCTCGTCTGAACTCCAATCCCTTGTCCCCCCTCGCCAATCTTTCACGAAAAACACCCGTCTAGCTGAATCCACTGTGAAAAATTTCCCCCACTCTATATTTGTGCCTTAATCAAAACGCGGATTCCATGAGCAAAGCTTCTTTCTTAGAACTGCACGCCTGTGGAACTCTGTTCCGTCTGCCTGCTTCCCTCCAGACTACAACTTCGATGTCTTCAAGTCCAATGGTGACAAATTCCTGATGAACCGCCCCCTTAAGTAAACACTTCATCAAATCTCCACACTAACGTAATGTACTCGCAATAACCCTTATCCCTGAGGGGCTTCTGGGCCTTGATAAGTGGTGATCACTATGTAAAAAAAATGATCCTCGTAATTAGCTAAGATAATACGACTCTGCAGAAAAATATTAAACATAAGGCTTCCAAGAAACGTCTAACATTCCTTTTGTTTCTACTTGGAAGTCACCACTTATCAAGGCTGGAAGGCTACTCAAGGATTAGGTTGGTTGGTATTGTTTTACGGCATATCAACCCTTTTCAGGTTGAAGAATTTTTTAAAAAGAATATATATATATATATTTTTTTTTCAAGTCGGTTTCTATTTAACCCATAGTTGGGACCCTAACAGATACTACCACTCCGAGTCAAAGTGGACGTGGGAGCAATGGCAATTAAAGGGTGGCTCAACACTCCCCAAAGCTCCTAAGCTGGGGGCCTTACCCTCGGATATAATTTAAGGTCATATCCAGGACCATCAATGATTAAGCTTAATGAATGTTAGGTGATAGCTTAGTAATCGTTATGGGGTAAATTGGATAAAAATTGATTATTTATGGGGACGGCCCAACAAGAATTTGTAAATATCGGATTTGACGGCTACCATATTGTATTCAACTGGGAAGCAGGCCAGCGGAACAATATTCCACAGGGGCGCAGTTCTGGTAAAGAAGCTTTGGTCATGGAATCTGCGTTTAGATTTAGGCAGTTAGAGAGTGGGAGAAATCGGGTATAGTGGTTGTAGTTAGTAAAGTGTTTTTTTAGTGAAAGTTTGGCGATAGAGCAGATACATGCTCGCAACGTCTCTTTCGTGTTGAAAAGGTTGCAAAGAAGAGAAAAGTGCAATATAGGTTTTGAAGCCGATTTTGAACTCTGTCAAGGCTGGATAGGGCGCACTGTACAGCTCCTGCTTAGATGTCGCAACAGCACCCAATTTTAGGACATACTTGGTGAAATTGTTTATTTATTTAGCTCTACTGATGACGAAACACGGCTATATAGACGAGGAAGACGAATGAATTTATGCAGCAATCACCGGAAAAAAAAACTGCAATGGATGCAATGAAAAAGAAAGAAGAGACGATGAAGAGACTCGTGAAGCATCAGACGGCAATGAAGAAATGTAAAAAAAAAAAAAAACAAAAACAAAAAAAACAGTTTATTCTGATAATATAAACCTGTACTTATTTTTATTCCTTTAACTGTCGTTTCTTAATTATTGGGAGATGACCTGGTAGCAATTAGACGTTAAAACTGACGTTGAATGTAAAAACGCTTTAAAAAAATCAAAGGCATTAGCGTTAAAAAAAAAAAATAAAAAAAATAAAATAAATAAAAAATAATAATATATAATAGACTAGCTGGCTGCCTTACATTGTTCGGTCATACAATATCTTACATATTTTTAATCATGCAGATTGCGTATGTATTATTATAGAATCAATCCTTTATTGATTATTATATATTACCAAGAATAATTTGCTCGGTGGACTAATTTGCAAAATAAATAAATAAATAATAATGGTAATGCCATGCATCAAATTCCGTCTGGCTTTGTTTACAATATCACGTCAGCTGATATTTAAGCTTGACAGTGAATGCGATTTTAAGTGGTACCGTTTTTCGTAATCGTAAATAAGTTCAATTAATAAGAAAAAAATTTAAATAAAATGGTGAGGTATACTAAATTATTAGATCAGTTGTCGAATTCGTTACGACTGAGCTATCTCTCCAGATAACAGTGAAACTATTTTTTTTAATAGGAAATGATCCGCTAACTCTTTATTATTTCCCTTGGACGGTGTAACGTAAAATATTCCACTTCTAAAACATCTTTTTTATCTATAAGAGAGTCAGACTCTGTTTAAGATCGGATTTTTTATATTTTCTAAAATAATTTCTGGAGATTTCATTATTTCCCTTGGCCGGTGTACCGTAAAATATTCCCTTATAAAATTACTCTTTTTTATCTATAAAAATATTATTTTAAAAATTGGATTTTTCAATTTTCCATACTTATTAGATGAATTTCTGTACACAACATATCTAAGAACACTGCCAGACATAAATTAGCTTTGTGGGAAATTTGTAAAAGATAGCGTTAGCCGTTTCGGAACCTATGAGAGAAGAACTCTCTCACACACAAACTGACTTTTATATAATAGTAAAATTTATATATATATATATATATATATATATATATATATATATATATATATATATATATATATATATATATATATACACACACAAAATAACTAGCCAGATTTTCAAAATGCGTGACCACGCGTCACCTATCCGGCTTCATAGAAACCCCGCAGTTAACAACATCACGCGGACTCTTCATCGAACTATCTTCCGCTACATCATGTCGAGGAAGAAGAGGGGGAAAAAGATTGATAAAGGAGTCTTACTCCAAAATATATTTCTTTAAAAATAAAAACCTTTTTATTTTATAAAAAAAAATTCGCGTTGCAGTTTTGGCTTGAAATGTATTTATACATGTTTTATTCTTCAAATTTCATTCAACGCTTCGAACAGATATACACAAAAATAACTACCTATATATATATATATATATATATATATATATATATATATATATATATATATATATCCACAGCCCAAAGAACGCCCCAGCCCACAAGAGCCATGCCAGCCAACGAACCGGAAGTCTAAAACTCGAGTTTAGTCTCATTTGAGCTCATCAGTAAGACATATCTGCACCAGGGATTTGAAACCCGAGCCTCCTGCATGCGAGGCAAGCACTCTACCAACTGAGCAAACTCGAGTCTTAGACTTCCGGTTCGTTGGTTGGCATGGCTCTTGTGGGCTGCGGCGTTCTTTGGGCTGGGAAATAATTATATATAATCTCTCACATTCTGAGAATTATATATATATATATATATATATATATATATATATATATATATATATATATATATATATATATATATATATATATATATATATCCGTAGTAAATTTATGAAAATATATGACAAAAACGCAACGGACTCTTCCGCGTTTGATTCCGACAGGGAATCAAACTCCAACGGATATTTTCCGTTGCGTTTTTGCCATATATTTTCATAAATTTACTACGGAGTTCTATTCAGGCTTTGAGCACATTTGAAGTAAATGCTTAAAATAAATATATTAAATAGTATATCGCTGTATAGTATTTTATGTAGATACATTAAATTAGATACATACAGACTGAGCAGCATCTTAATCTTTATTAGGCATGGTCCCAATTAGTAGCCGCTTACGTCCAAGTGGCAGTATGATTTGTTAAGGTTGAAGGTGAGTAAACACATACACACATATCCACAACACACACGCACACACACACACACACACACACACACACACACACACACATATATATATTATTTTTAAAATATAATTATCCACTGACACGTGCTTCGTCGTCCACAACTCATCAGAGTTGCTGAACACAGCGAGACCCGACATCGGGAGCTCATGGCACGACTGAATGTATCGCGTTCTCCTCTATAGAATCCATTTGTTTTTGTTTTGCGATACTTTTTGAATGAATTAAATCATATATACGAAAGTATATTTTTACCCAAATGCGAGTTTGGAATGATCTTTCCTTTAACCAATTGTGGTACCCCCAAATAAGGAGTGCCATATGCGTTATGTTTTTAAAAATATAATTATCCACTGACACGTGTTTCGTCGTCCAGGACTCATCAGAGTAGCTAAACCCAGCAAGACTCGAAATCGGGACGCCATGTCAAGAAGCGTAATACCCTACCACTAGGCCATCTCGCACCACTGAATGTATCGCGTTCTTACGAAGAAATAAGAAAGAAAACATTCCAAGCTGGGAAGTTTAAAAAAGAGCAAAAAAGGAAGAAGCAGTAAACATCTACAGTATGAAAAGGAAAATAGAAAGAAACGAAACGGCTAATTATGGAAATAGAATTTAGTGTGACGGGACAGATATATATTTACAAAAAATATTGCGATTTATTATAGAGTGAAGGATAATTCTGTTTTGATTCTCTTATTATCTCGCTTTTTTTTACCTCCTTTTCATGTTTTTTTTTGTCCAATTAAGCAAAGCTCTCCATCTAACCGTACTACTGGCCCCTGGTCACAAAACCCCGTCCAAAACTGTGCAACACTCTTTTTGAACCCTCGACCAATCTGCAATCTCTTTCTCTCTTAATCTCTTCTCCACTATCTCTTACACTATCTCTCTTTCGTTTTGGCTTGTTCCCGCCACTATCATGCCCATCACCTATATTGACACAAGCCGCTCGCGCCCTCCTTGTCTCTCCGTTCGATTCCTTCGTTTGTCCTTCAACTTAATCACAACTGCCGCCGTCACTTCCCGCCGTTGCCCCCATCACGGTTTCGCGCTCTTTTTTTCATTTCCTTTGCTGCCTGCGGCAAACCTCTTCAATACAATTCGGCGCCGAACGGCCCTTAACAACTTTCCTTTTTCTCTTCTGCGCCGACATTT
Source organism: Euprymna scolopes (assembly GCF_053919585.1). NCBI lineage: Eukaryota > Metazoa > Mollusca > Cephalopoda > Sepiida > Sepiolidae > Euprymna > Euprymna scolopes. The sequence goes on from NC_136491.1 coordinate 150,546,251, forward strand.
TATTTATTTTGCATATAATTTTCGGATATTTTTCTTCTCGACGCCTTTTCTTATTTCGGTCATTGTTGCCCAATTCTCCCTCTCCCAATTCTCTTCCAGATAAAAATCGATTTTCTTCTTTCAATGTTTGAACACTTTCATTTGCAATTTCATTCTTTGTCATACGCATTTAGTTTCCATTCGCAATTTCATTCTTGTCATACGTATTTGGTTTTCATTCGTAATTTCATTCTTGTCATACGCATTTAGTTTTCATTCGCAATTTCGTTCTTGCCATACGCATTTGGTTTTCATTCGCAATTTAATTCTTGTCATACTAATTTAGTTTTCATTCGCAATTTCATTGTTGTCATACGCATTTTGTTTTCATTAGTAATTTCATTCTTGTCATACGCATTTGATTTCATTCGCAATTTCATTCTTGTCATGCGCATTTTTTTCATTCGTAATTTCATTCTTGTCATACGCATTTGGTTTTCATTCGTAATTTCATTCTTGTCATACTGATCTGGTTTTCATTCGCAATTTCATTCTTGTCATACTGATTTGGTTTTCATTCGCAATTTCATTATTGTCATACGCATTTAGTTTTCATTCGCAATTTCATTCTTGTCATACGCATTTTTTTCATTCGTAATTTCATTCTTGTCATACTGATCTGGTTTTCATTCGTAATTTCATTCTTGTCATACTGATCTGGCTTTCATTTGTAATTTCATTCTTGTCATACGCATTTGTATTTCATTTGTAATTTCATTCTTGTCATACGCATTTGGTTTTCATTCGCAATTTCATTCTTGTCATACGCATTTGGTTTTCATTCGTAATTTCATTCTTGTCATACTGATTTGGTTTTCATTCGTAATTTCATTCTTGTCATACTCATTTGGTTTTCATTCGTAATTTCATTCTTGTCGTACTGATTTGGTTTTCATTTGTAATTTCATTCTTGTCATACTCATTTGGCATTCATTTGCAATTTCATTCTTGTAATACGCATTTGGTTTTCATTCGCAATTTCATTCTTGTCATACGCATTTGGTTTTCATTCGTAATTTCATTTTTTTCATACTGATCTGGTTTTCATTTGTAATTTCATTCTTGTCATACTGATTTGGTTTTCATTCGCAATTTCATTGTTGTCATACGCATTTGGTTTTCATTCGTAATTTCATTCTTGTCATATTCATTCGGTTTTCATTTGTAATTTCATTCTTGTCATACGCATTTGGTTTTCATTCGTAATTTCAATTTTTTCATACTGATCTGGTTTTCATTAGTAATTTCATTCTTGTCATACTGATTTGGTTTTCATTCGCAATTTCATTGTTGTCATACGCATTTGGTTTTCATTCGTAATTTCATTCTTGTCATATTTATTTGGTTTTCATTTGTAATTTCATTCTTGTCAAACGCATTTGGTTTTCATTCGTAATTTTATTCTTGTCATACTGATTTGGTTTTAATTCGTAATTTCATTATTGTCATACGTATTTTTTCATTCGTAATTTCATTCTTGTCATACGCATTTGGTTTTCATTAGTAATTTCTTTCTTGTCATACGCATTTGGTTTTCATTCGCAATTTGATTATTGTCATACGCATTTGTTTTTCATTCGCAATTTCATTCTTGTAATACTGATCTGGTTTTCATTAGTAATTTCATTCTTGTCATACTGATTTGGTTTTCATTCGCAATTTTATTGTTGTCATACGCATTTGGTTTTCATTCGTAATTTCATTCTTGTCATATTCATTTGGTTTTCATTTGTTAATTTCATTCTTGTCATACGCATTTAGTTTTCATTCGCAATTTTATTCTTGTCATACTGATCTGGTTTTCATTCGTAATTTCATTCTTGTCATATTCATTTGGTTTTCATTCGTAATTTCATTCTTGTCATACGCATTTAGTTTTCATTCGCAATTTCATTCTTGTCATACTGATCTGGTTTTCATTCGTAATTTCATTCTTGTCATACTGATTCGGTTTTTATTTGTAATTTCATTCTTGTCATACTCATTTGGTTTTCATTCGTAATTTCATTCTTGTCATACTGATTTGGTTTTCATTCGTAATTTCATTCTTGTCATAATGATCTGGTTTTCATTCGCAATGTCATTCTTCTCATATGCATTTAGTTTTCATTTGCAATTTCATTCTTGTCATACTCATTTGGTTTTAATTCGTAATTTCATTCTTGTCATACTGATCTGGTTTTCATTCGCAATTTCATTCTTGTCATACTGATTTGGTTTTCATTCGCAATTTCATTCTAGTCATACGCATTTTGTTTTCATTCGGAATTTCATTCTTATCATACGCATTTGGTTTTCATTCGCAATTTCATTCTTGTCATATTCATTTGATTTCATTCGCAATTTCATTCTTGTCATATTCATTTGGTTTTCATTCGCAATTTCATTCATGTCATACGCATTTGGTTTTCATTCGTAATTTCATTCTTGTCATACGCATTTGGTTTTCATTCGTAATTTCATTCTTGCCATAAGCATTTGATTTCACTCGCAATTTAATTCTTGTCATACTCATTTTTTTTCATTAGCAATTTCATTCTTGTCATACGCATTTGGTTTTCATTCGCAATTTCATTCTTGTCATATTCATTTGATTTCATTCGCAATTTCATTCTTGTCATATTCATTTGTTTTTCATTCGCAATTTCATTCATGTCATACGCATTTGGTTTTCATTCGCAATTTCATTCTTGTCATACGCATTTGGTTTTCATTCGTAATTTCATTCTGGCCATAAGCATTTGATTTCACTCGCAATTTCATTCATGTCATACTCATTCTTTTCATTAGCAATTTCATTCTTGTTATACGCATTTGGTTTTCATTCGCAATTTCATTCTTGTCATACTGATTTGGTTTTCATTGGTAATTTCATGCTTGTCAAACTGATTTCGGTTTTATTTGTAATTTCATTCTGTCATACGCATTTGGTTTCCATTCGTAATTTGATTCTTGTCATACGAATTTTGGTTTTCATTCGCAATTTCATTCTTGTCATACTGATCTGGTTTTCATTCGTAATTTCATTCTTGTCATACTGATTCGGTTTTTATTTGTAATTTAATTCTTGTCATACTCATTTGGTTTTCATTCGTAATTTCATTCTTGTCATACTGATTTGGTTTTCATTCGTAATTTCATTCTTGTCATAATGATCTGGTTTTCATTCGCAATGTCATTCTTCTCATATGCATTTAGTTTTCATTTGCAATTTCATTCTTGTCATACTCATTTGGTTTTAATTCGTAATTTCATTCTTGTCATACTGATCTGGTTTTCATTCGCAATTTCATTCTTGTCATACTGATTTGGTTTTCATTCGCAATTTCATTCTAGTCATACGCATTTTGTTTTCATTCGGAATTTCATTCTTATCATACGCATTTGGTTTTCATTCGCAATTTCATTCTTGTCATATTCATTTGATTTCATTCGCAATTTCATTCTTGTCATATTCATTTGGTTTTCATTCGCAATTTCATTCATGTCATACGCATTTGGTTTTAATTCGCAATTTCATTCTTGTCATACGCATTTGGTTTTCATTCGTAATTTCATTCTTGCCATAAGCATTTGATTTCACTCGCAATTTAATTCTTGTCATACTCATTTTTTTTCATTAGCAATTTCATTCTTGTCATACGCATTTGGTTTTCATTCGTAATTTCATTCTTGTCATATTCATTTGTTTTTCATTCGCAATTTCATTCATGTCATACGCATTTGGTTTTCATTCGCAATTTCATTCTTGTCATACGCATTTGGTTTTCATTCGTAATTTCATTCTTGCCATAAGCATTTGATTTCACTCGCAATTTCATTCATGTCATACTCATTCTTTTCATTAGCAATTTCATTCTTGTTATACGCATTTGGTTTTCATTCGCAATTTCATTCATGTCATACTGATTTGGTTTTCATTGGTAATTTCATTCTTGTCAAACTGATTTCGGTTTTATTTGTAATTTCATTCTGTCATACGCATTTGGTTTCCATTCGTAATTTGATTCTTGTCATACGAATTTTGGTTTTCATTCGCAATTTCATTCTTGTCATACTGATTTGGTTTTCATTCGTAATTTCATTCTTGTCATATTGATTTCGTTTGCATTTGTAATGTCATTCTTGTCATAATGATTTGGTTTTCATTTGTAATTTCATTCTTGTCATTCTTATTTGGTTTTCATTCGTAATTTCATTATTGTCATACTGATTTGGTTTTCATTCGTAATTTCATTCTTGTAATACTGATCTGGTTTTCATTTGTAATTTCATTCTTGTCATACGCATTTGGTTTTCATTTGTAATTTCATTCTTGTCATACGCATTTGGTTTTCAGTCGTACTTTCATTCTGGTCATACCGATTTGGTTTTCATTCGTAATTTCATTCTTGTCATACTGATTTGGTTTTCATTCGTAATTTCATTCTTGTCATACTGATCTCGTTTTCATTCGTAATTTCATTCTTGTCATACGCATTTGATTTCATTCGTAATTTCATTCTTGTCATACGCATTTGGGTTTCATTCGTAATTTCATTCTTGTCATACTGATTTCGTTTTCATTCGTAATTTCATTCTTGTCATACGCATTAGGTTTTCATTCGTAATTTCATTCTTGTCATACTGATTTGGTTTTCATTCGTAATTTCATTCTTGTCATACGCATTTGGTTTTCATTTGTAATTTCATTCTTGTCATAATGATTTGGTTTTCATTCGCTATTTTTATCTTGTCATACTGATTTGGTTTTCATTTGTAATTTCATTCTTTTCATAAGCATTTGGTTTTCATTCGCAATTTCATTCTTGTCATACTGATTTGGTTTTCATTTGTAATTTCATTCTTGTCATACGCATTTGGTTTTCATTCGTAATTTCATTCTTGTCGCGCTGATTTTGTTTTGATTTGTAATTTCATTCTTGTCATACGCATTTTGTTTTCATTCGCAATTTCATTCTTGTCATACTGATTTGGTTTTCATTCGTAATTTCATTCTTGTCATACGTATTTGATTTCATTCACAAATTCATTTTGTCATACGTATTTGTGATCATTCGCAATTTAATTCTTCTCATACGCATTTTGTTTTCATTCGCAATTTCACTCTTGTCATACTTATTTGGTTTTCATTCGTAATTTCATTCTTGTCATACGTATTTAGTTTTCATTCGTAATTTCATTCTTGTCATACGTATTTTTTCATTCGCAATTTCATTCTTGTCATACGTTTTTTTTTTATTTGAATTTCACTCTTTGTCATACGTATTTTTTTCATTAGCAATTTCATTCTTTGTCATACATATTTTTTTTCATTCGCAATTTCATTCTTGTCATACTCATTTGGTTTTCAGTGGCAATTTCATTCTTTGTTATACGTATTTTTTTTTATTCGTAATTTCATTATTGTCATACGCATTTGATTTCATTCGCAATTTCATTCTTTTTCATACGTATTTTTTTCATTCGCAATTTCATTCTTGTCATACGCATTTGTTTCATTAGCAATTTCATTCTTGTCATACGGATTTTTTTTTCATTCGCAATTTCATTCTTTGTCATACGCATTTAAATTCATTCGCAATTTCACTCTTGTCATACGTATTTTTTTTCATTCGCAATTTCATTCTTGTCATACGCATTTTTTTTTCATTCGCAATTTCATTCTTGTCATACTCATTTTTTTTTCATTCGCAAATTCAGTCTTGTCATGCGCATTTGATTTGTATTTGCAATTTCATTTTGCTATATTAAGCCGGGTTACCTTGCTAATATTTGATTTAGGAAATCGACTATTATTATTATTAAAAAGTAAATGTTACATAATGGACATGATTTTTGTTTCGTAACTTATGTAGAAAAGGTATGCAGAAAGAATTTTATTGAAACAAAGAAATGTTAGTAAAATATTTAACTCAGAACAAAGAGATTCTGCTATGTGGCCTTGACGGGAATGCACTTTTCGAAACAGCAGATTCAGAATTGTGAAACGTGACTAAATTAAGTATTGGAAATATGTTTTGATGTCACGTGTCAGATCATCGGAATCAATTATTTAAAAGAATCTGCTTGTAGATATATACGAATTGGGTATAGAATCAGAGAGAGAGAGAGAGAGAGAGAGAGAGAGAGAGAGAGAGAGAGAGAGTCCGGGACAGAAGTCCAAACGGGAGAAGTCGAGGAAAGACAAGGGGACGGTTACGCCACTAACGACATGCCTTTTGGCCTGGCGCTAGGGGAATAGAACAAAAAGCTTCCCGTCTTCCAATATGTAAAGCATCCGTCGAATAAAGTTGATTGAATATACAATCGATGTTACTAATCGATTCCTTGAAGGGATCTTCAATTTCAGCTTGGACAATTCACTGAACAAGACACGGACAAATAATAATGTTGACAGGATAATAAGTCCAAGACTCTGTCCCGTACTCATTTGTGTATTAAATGTTACATGTTGGACTGTATTGTATGTTGTGCACACATACACGCACACTCGCACACACACGCACAAGGAACAACAAGGAACCACTAGACGACACAAAGAACCTTCAACATATAAACACTTGATTATATACACACACGATTACATGAACAGTTAAAATACACTGTTACGCTTGTTGTTCTTGTGATACGAATTTAATTTTCATTGGAAAACTATTTCTGTTGTCCCAGTTTTCAGAATTCTGACCAATTAAATTATCGCCCATTAACTTCCTCCCGCTTTTCGACAAAATATTTGAGTTCAAAATTAATCAAGATATAGTCCATCACCTTACAGCTGCTTAACTTCTGACCGGCCAACAATAAGAATTTAGACAAGCCCGTTCCACAGCAAATATCTTAACTGTAATCTCTGAACGTATATACCATTCACTGGACAAAGCCGTAGTCCTAGATATATCTAAGACTTTTGACAGAGTATGGCACGATGGCCTTCTCAGAAATATCAGATCATACGGTATCACTGGAAGAATACTGTTATAATGGAATGACCTAGCACCCCCTGTACAATAATATACAGACAATGTAGAAATGCTCCCCCGGAAATGAAAGACTTCAAAGATACCGAGAGAGAGACAAACTCTCGCCTTGTATCCCCTTTGTAAATAGACCTTTGTATTAGGCCTGAGTGAATGTCCTGTGTTATGAGTATCTAAAGAAAGATATATCATTTGGCGACGAAACATGAGCGTATCATATTTTGGAGGCAAAAAAATTCTTTCTAAGAACTCAAAAGGAAAACAAAGCTAAACTAAATGCAGGAATGCACATGGTTGAAGGAAAAAAAAAACAAACACTGAGTCTGCACTAACGGCGGAAATAAGTTCTAAAACCTTAAAATAATTCAACCAACTGAAATTTTTTTTTAAAGAATACGACACAGAAAGACACACGAGAAAAGTAAGTAAACTTTTTTGTCAAAAGAAAAAAAAAACGTAATTCAGTCTTTAGTTTCATACTGAAAAAAGGGAAAGAAAAATATTTATTCTATTGCTAATCCATTTCAAATTTATTTTCTTTTAATGAGAAAAAATAAGAATAAATACGACTGCAAAAAAGGAACATGCTCATGCTGTTGTGTGTGTATCGGCGGTCGGTTCAGTGTCGCTGCTGTATTTTCATCTCCAAATTATTTCTAAATTGTAACGAAATGATGTATCTTTTAAAACAAGTTAATTTAATTTATTTAGCACTTTTTTGTACAATTAATTTTTCTGTTGTTTTATTCTGTGATTAAAATATCGAGCAAATAACTGAACAACAATTAAAACAAAATGAATTATTACAAACTATATTAATTATACAAGTAGAAACCAAAGAGTATCGGTTTACACCTGAAGGAATTGCAAACTCTCTATAAGAATTTTTGTATGAACCAGCAAATGGTCTGACTTTTCCATCGTATTTTAGAAGATATAAAAATATTTTTCTAAAAGATGACAGTCGTGGTGTGACGAGGAAAAAATTACAAAATCCTGGTATTCAAGAAAATACGAAGTAAATAAAAAAAAACCCTGGTACTCAAGAAAATACGAAGTAAATAAATTTCATTCTCCCAAAGAAACATGAAGATATTTCTTTTAAAGAAACGGTAGATATATTATCGAGAATTTTAGGGGAGAGAATATTTCTTATTTTATAGGCGCCATATTGAACAAAAGAAGGATTTTATTGCTTATGCAGAAAAAATAAAGTGGACTATTGAGGATAAAAGACCTCAAAGTAGAAATAAGTTTAAAGCTTTTATATTTGTTCAGGGTTTAGCGGCCGCTAAAGATAAAGAGAGTGTCAAAAGCTGTTTATATTAAAAAAGGACAATACAAGTATTGAAGAAAAAATATTGCCAAAGTACAAAGTGTTAAACAACGTGTTCACGATGAAAAAATACCGTATGTTGAGGACAAATTACTTCACAAAAGAGTGTTACTTTAAAATCAAAATATGCTATGAGTGCCGACATAAAGGTCACAAATCAATGGCTATTCAAAAAGAAAAAAGATCGTAAGCCTGAAAGAATAAATACCATCGAATATAAAAAGAGTCCATGAATTGGAAGAAAAGAAAATATATTGATGTCAAAATTAATGACTGGAATGTAAACTGTCTTCTGGATACTAGGAGTAATGTATCCCTATTTAATGAAGTAACTTTTTTTTTACACAAGATTCACCACTTATCAAGGGTCGGGGATAAGGGCTAACGGGTATACATTAGTCAATGTGATTATAGCTTAGTAAATATAAGTAGTGGGAATTTTGTAAATTGGATTACTTAGGGAGTGGTTCATCAAGAACTTGTTTACACTGGACTTGAAGACAATCAGATTGTAGTCAGCTGGAAAGCAGGCAGTCGGAAGAGTTCCACAGGCATGCAGTTCTAAGCACAAAGCTTCATTCATGGAATCTATATTTAGGTTAAGGCACAGATAAAGTGTGAAAAATTATTGATAGTGGTTTTGGATAGACGTGAAAGTTTGGCGATGGGGACCACAGATTGATCCCAGCTTGTCATGAAAATAACGATAAAGCAGAGACAGGTTCGCAGCGTCTTCTCTGTGGGAAAGAGGTGGCAGGGAAGAGAAAAGGGCTCCCCCCTCCAAGCTACGAAGTATATTTTGAACTCTATCAAGGCAGGATAAGCTACTGTAACAGCTTCTGCCCAGAGGTGGCAACAATACTCCATTGTTGGCCGTACCTAGCTCTTATATAGGTAGAGAATTGCATCAGAAGTGAGATATCTACTGGAGCGTAGAACAATCCCACCATTTTTCCAGCGACCTTGGATATGGATTCAATATACGTGTTCCATTTCAGGTCAGGAGTAAATGTCAAACCCAGAACCTTGTCAAAACATGAAGTCTCCCCAAGATTAGATCATTCATTTCAACCGATGCCAGATTGGCATCAGGGCGTAGATGGTGTAGAGATAGAAGGTTGGTTTTAGACGTATTAAAGTAACCAGCCATCTCTTTCCCCATTGTGCCACATGCTCAAGATCAGAGGAGAGAGAATCAGAGAGAACTTGGTCGTTTACGGTCTTTGGTGTGCTACCATAAATTGTAGTGTCGTCAGCATAAATGTCTACGAATGATGTAAGGATGTGATTTGGAAGATCATTAATGTAGATCAGGAAGAGAGTTGGGCCCAAGATGGACTCTTGTGAAAATCCAGCATTAATACTGAGAGCTTCTGATTTTTGCCCATCAACTACAACTCTTATGAACCTATCAGAGTGAAATGAGTTAATAATTAAGAAGACATTTCCAGCTATAGCAGAGCTGGAGGTTTTGTGAAGTAGACCTTTGATATGTCAAGAGCAATTGCCCTAGAGAGGAAATCTCCATCGAGAGATTCGCTTATCCTATGAGACATAATTGTAAGCATGTCTGCTGTAGATCTAGCAGAACGAAAATCATATTGTACGTCACCTAGAAAGTTGTTTTTGCTGAGATGGTTGACTACTTTTGATATCCAGAGTTACAAAATACGGAAAACTAAAATTGAAAGGTGAATTTTATACAAATGTGACACTGAATGAAGATACAGTAAAGATGGTTCAAACAACCAGACAATAAATACCGATAAAGGATTATTTGCCCTAAAAACAGTTGGATTTTGGTTTGAAAGTAACCACAAATTTATTCCAACAAATTATGGATACCATGTTAGCAGGCCTAAATTTTGCCATGGTTACTTAGAAGACATTCTAATAAGAAGCAAAAATGTTGAAGAACATAAAATACATGGTCGGCTTTGGGTAGGATTGAAACCGCTACCAATAAAGATGAGAATAATAGTCCGCAATGAATAAATTAATATAAATAACACTCATCTCAATAATGAATTCCAATTAAAATAATATATATACCATTGGGTACGGATACGACCCTGGAAGATCAGATAATAAATAAATGTAGATTTATAAGATCCAAAAATCCAACCTTGATCGCCCTTCGGGGCCCGTGGCGCAGTGGATAGAGACGTTGAATCTCTACGGTTCAATCCTACCCAAAGCCGGCCAGAGGTTTACTTGGCTAAAACATGGTGAGACGACAACAACTCCGGATGGCAGTGATTGCTTAGAATGCAGTTAGAAGATTCGAAGTTCCTATCCGTCGCGGTTACCACCTGACGAAGGCCAGAGGAATAATTGGCCGAAACGTCGTGAAACAACAACCAATAAAGATGAGAATAATAGTCCGCAATAAATAAATTAATACTATAAAGATGTTAGACGAAATATTTTGTCGTTTTGGAGTACCAAAAACAATTGTTCGTGACAATCGTACCATGTTCACAGGACAATAATTTAAGGACTACTGTGAGTCACTGGTCAGGAAACATATCACAACACCAACTTATAACCCCCGGTCTAATGGGCAAGCAGAAAGGTTTGTCGATACGTTCAAAAGAGCATTGAAAAAGAATAGCAACATCGACATTAAAGAAAAGAGTATTAAAAAATTCTTAACAATTTATAGGATAGCGCCAAACCAGAATGCTAAAGTAAATTTATCACCATCTGAAATAATGTTTGTCAGAAAAGTACGTTCTAATTAAAGATAATGCAAATTAAAGGACGTAGAAGGACGGTGATAAAGTTTTCTTTAAAAGCTATCGGGTAGGAAAGAGTTTTGGGAAGATGGAATAGTCTCAAAAACAGTGAAGAAAATGGTCTACATCTTCACTATAGCACTCTGATGTAAAAAAAAAACACACTCTTACCTGTGACATACCGATGATTTAGCACAACAAAAACTTATGTAAATAATTTAAAATATGTGTTGTACATTAGCCGCCCTAGGTAAGAAATTTTTTTCGACATACGTGCTGTAAATTTCCTGTCCAATGAAGGTACAATTATTCCATACATATGTTGTGTAATACCCGTCCTAGGGTAGGTAAAATATTTTTTTGCTACAGATGGACAATGATACATAAGCATAAAAACTTCATCTATTCTAAGAATAACAGGTATGTTCAAAATTTTTCTTATTGTCTTATACGGTCCCGAGCGACGCCGGTGGCCTTGCTAGGAAATGAATAAATAAATAAATAATAATAATGTGGTTCATCAAATTCCGTCTTATTTTGTTTACAATAGAACGTCAGCTGATATTTGGTTTTGACAATGAATGTTATGGAATAGACACCCCTTATTCATATTAGTTTTAAAATATGTAAACGAAGAAATGATTTTCGGCGATTTTAAATGGTACTTCTTTTTTTATCGTAAATTGAACTATATTTATGAGAAAAAGTTTAAATAAAGTGGTGAGGAATTTAACAAGTGATCATCCGACCTGTAGTCGAATGCTCTACCACTGAGCTATATATGTAGATTGCAATAAGTTCGTTTTTTTTTCATAAAAAATGATTTGCTGAGATTTTATTATCTCGCTTGACCAATGTGAGGTAAAATATTCCCCTGTAAAAATTCCTTTTTTATCTACAAATAAATAAAGAAAGATTATGTTTAGGATCAGATTTTTTTCGATTGTCGATACTTATCGGATGGATTTCTGTACAAAACATATGTAAGAAAACTGCTAAACATATGAATTAGCTTTGTATGAAATGTAGTAAACATAAGCTCAGCCGTTTCGGAACCTGTGTTACAGTGGGGGAAGAGGTGGCTGGTTACTTTTAATGCATTCAAAACCAAGCTTTTATCTTTACATCATCAACGCTCTGACCCCCATCTGGCATCAATTGAAATGGATGGCTCTCGTCTTGGGGAGGCTCCATGTTTTAACAAGCCTCTGGGGTTGACCTTTACTCCTAATCTGAAATGGAACACGTACATCAGAGCTGTTGCCAAGGACGCTGGGAAAATGGTGGTATCCTTCTTCCGCTCCAGAAGATATCTCACTACTGATGCAATTCTCTATCTGTATAAAAAACCAAGTACGCCCAAGGATAGAGTACTGCTGCCACATCTGGGCAGGAGCTGTTAAAAGCAACCTATCCTGCCTTGACAGAGTACAAAATAGACTTCGCAGCTTAGTGGGGGATGCCCTTTTCTATTCCCTGCAGCCTCTCTCCCACAGAAGAGACGTTGCGAACCTATCTTTGTTTTATCGTTATTTCTATGGCAAGTGTCCGTCTGAGCTCCAATCTCTCGTCCCCCCTCGCCAATCTTTCACGAAAAACACCCGTCTAGCTGAAACTACTGTCATTAATTTTACCCAGTCTTTATCCGTTCCTAAATCCAAACGTAGATTCCATGAGTAGAGCTTCTTTCTTAGAAGTGCACGACTGTGGAACTCTCTTCCGTTTGCCTGTTTCCCACCTGATTACAACTTGGATGTCTTCAAGTCCAAACAAATTCCTGATGAATCGCCCCCTTTAAGTAAGACACTCTATCACATCTCCAATACTAATGATTACAACGATACTATCTCATTGATTACTGTACACGCAATAACGCTTATCCCCGAGTGGCTTCCGGGCCTTGATAAGTGGTGACCTCCATGTAAAAAAAATGAGCACACAGAAAATTACTTTATTTAATACTAGAGATAAGCATGCATATATATATATATATATATATATATATATATATATATATATATATATATATATGTGTGTGTGTGTGTGTGTGTGTGTGTGCGGATGTTTAGTTTGTATGCCTGCATACACATTTATATTTCCTTTTTGCAGATATTGTATTTATTATTTTAGAGCTAATTCTTCTATTGATTATTACATTGTACCCAATATATAGTAGTAGCGCTCCCTAGCATTGCTCGTTTGCAAAATACGCTTAAATATGATATTTGAATTCATGAAGACTTCGTATATATTATAACAGAATCAATTCTCGCTTGATTATTTTATTGCGCCAAATAAAATATTGTATGCATGATGACGCGTATTTGCTTAAAATGTTAATATGGTTCTTTATTTTTAAATTTTCCACGGAATTCCCTTGTTTTCAGAAATATTACTTTTCCTCTTTTTTGCTTTATATATTCCATTTAAAAATTTGTCCTTGTGTAACATTGTGCATATGAGTGTTTGCAAAAATATGATCAGCAGCGAAGGATGACTGGCTTACTAAGAAATTAGCAGCAGTAGTGGCAAAATGGCATATACTAATTAGGAAGTGTGCGCGAGAAGGAAAAAGGGGGGAAGAAGCAGAAAAAATTCACCACGTGGTCGGGGAAACGAAGTGCGGTTCGAAGAAAATAGATGTGTAAAGTCGAGGACGAGAATGAGTTGGCTTTGGTCGGCATGCGGTCGGAGGAAGGAGAAACCCTAACCAGTTTGTGACAGGGAGAGACTTTTTAATTGGTGTCGAGATTGGAGAGTAAAGGTAATAAATGTTTTTGTTAAAAAGGAAAAGATAATGATCCGGATTTATTTTTGTTTGTTCCTTTTTGAGTGCCGGACGGCGTGGGGGTTCGAGAGAGATTTGAACTTTAACGAACACGATTCGTGTGTAACGGCAGCGTTACACTCGGACTTTTCTTCTTCCAATTTTTCTGCACTCTTTTTCCGAATCAAACCTGGCAAGAGGACAGTTTGTGAAGATTATTCATGTTTTATCTACAATATCATTTCAAAGAGTTCTGAGATTGTCGAATCCACATATATGGAGGCCTCGTGCCAAACTTACTGACCTTAGATTTTTCTCTTTGTTTAAATTGAACATTTTTATATTGATTTTTATGTTTTCGCCTTAGTTTTGTCCATTATGTGTTTACATATGCGTCCAGACATCGCGATTAAATAGCCTGTTCATCTGTCACGAATATTTTTCTTCTTCTGTCCTTCGGTCGCCCACCCATTAAGTTTCTCAATTATATTTCTACCTCGCTAATCTATGTCCGACGGCCATTTTCTCCAACGCATGCGCAACTCGATTTCTCCTTAACGTTTTTAAGCACAAACGCCGAACTTCAATAATCTCCGATTCTACCCAACTCTCCTCCGTTCCTTTCTGGCGACATCAGCTCCTCTTTTTCCCTCTAAACCCATGTCACAGAAGATGCCCTCCTCGCGCTGGCCTATTATGACCACCCACTTATCTGGCCTTGTCCACATTCGGTAAACAAGCAAGGCTTCATCAGTGGAACCGCCGTTTTGAAGTGATGAGGGAGGAAAGAGTTGAGTCAGGTATCTGCGTCCGGTAGAAGGGGAAGAAGAAAAATGGCGGCTGCCGCGTAATGGATGCGGGCAAATAGAAGATGGCAGAAGCATACAGACATTTTGTAGGAAGCGATAAAAGTTTTTGAAGGACGATAACAAGAATGAAATGAAATTATGAGGAAAAGAAAAAAAAGGAATGAAAAAAAAATGGAAGAAATAAATCGAAATGAAAAATAAATGTAAATCAATTCGTCACCCCCCTTCCGGACTACTATTCGAACAGGCAAAACACTGCCCACTCATGCTATATTCAAGTAAACTAGCGATAAAAAAAACAAAAAAGCCGGGAATCATTCTCTATTACATTAGATGAAGTTAGGACTTATTTACAAAAAAAAAAAAAAAAAATTAAAATAAAATTAACATATTTACACATTTGAACGCAACGACTTTTATTACATAAATAGATAGGCACGCGTGCACAAGTTATCCGGAAATAGAAATCTTCTTCCGCTCAAGAAAGACACGGCAATATTCCAGTCTATCAAAAAAAAAAAAAATAAATAAATAAACGGACGTCGAACCATTGTGTCAAACAGACGTTAAGTACTAATTTTAAAATTCATCTTAACTCCTAACAAATGTATTTCATGTTGCCTTGTTTAAAACTGTTTTTCTTGTTTTATTTATGTATATTTATTAATTTGTCTCTACTTTTCCTGTCTTGCAAAGCTTTTAAGATGAGATTCGTCACCCCCCACCCGACTACTATTCGAACAGGCAAAACACTGCTCACTCATGCTATATTCAAGTAAACTAGCGATAAAAAACAAAAAAGTCGGGAATTATTCTCTATTACATTAGATGAAGTTAGGACTTTATTTAAGTAATATACTTAATATATACTATTACTATAAGCTTGCTTGTATTGAAAATGCTTGCTTCCTTGCTAGCCAATAAAACTATCTGATATAGTTAATCTTACTTTCAATTATACTTGAAATTAAAATACAGTGACATTAGCTACGTCCCCAGGACTATTACTGAATAGATACACAATGCTTTGAGCTTGACCAAACTGACTGCATTTAATTAATCCCGACGCGCTATATACTAATAGTTTTTTCTCATTACGGTACAAGCACCCTTGCTGGATTGCTACGTATATCCAATATGTACTTTGCCTCCAAGACGACTGCCTTTGTCTGATTTGCATGTTAAGTTAAAAAAAAAATTATTCTCTTCTCAAACTAAACATTACTTGGCACTCAAAACTTTTATAATTAATCCTAACTGTATTCTGTAAGTTTAATCCTCTCCTGAAAACTAACAATCTGCTCTACTCCCCAAGCTGCCACTAACACTAATACAATACACCCGACTTAGATGGGGGTCTTTAGCTTTCAGCCCTTAACCTTCGCATGCTGACCGATTAGAAGTCATGATCACTAAACATCTGTACATTTTTACCCCTTAGGCATGTATTAGTTTATTCTTATCCAGGTGGATACTCACTAACAAGAGTCTGTACTTAGATATACCACTATCTATATTACATAGCAATAGCTGTCCCTTCCTTAGCTTAGCAATGTTAAATACAA
The DNA here is from genome assembly GCF_053919585.1 of Euprymna scolopes. NCBI lineage: Eukaryota > Metazoa > Mollusca > Cephalopoda > Sepiida > Sepiolidae > Euprymna > Euprymna scolopes. The sequence continues at coordinate 150,562,485 of NC_136491.1, forward strand.
AAACTGAACCGATACTCTATAATGCAAAATACAACTTCCTTATTTTTAAACGAAAGCTGAAGATATCTTCATTAGAAATGGTAACCTACTTAATACCTACATATATATTCGCACCTACTGAAAATATGTCCATATATCAAAAAATGACGTTATTTGTATCTATTGAATATACAACTTAACCCTCCTGCTATCTAAAATATCCAGAGCTTGTACAATTTTTTTTCTAGTTAATTCGTAATACCATACCATTCTGCAACGCATTATCCTATTCCTAAGACAACATAAAAATAAGAAAAGGAACCTTTTTTTAACCTAAAGGAAAAAACAAACCATGTTAACTCCTTCCAACAGACCTGTTTGCAAATATAGCTGCTTCCACTGCATGAACTCTTACTCAGCCCCTCCTCCAGTAACAAACAATGAAATAGCAATGCCCTGTGATCACTTTGAGGAGTATAATTTTCAGTTGATATATAACTCTCATAAACTAATCCGTTAACATTAACCACCTACGCGGGGGCGCAAAAATACCTGGATTAGGACCCAATCGCGGGGAAAACCCTCTCGGTGCTGATGGACCTGTAGATCTTCCCAGGTCATCCGTCTAGGAGAAGGAAAACGCTGAAGCTAAACCTAAGTGGAGAAAGGCCTCTCCAGTCTTGGATGACAACATTCCTAGAGCTGGTTACTCAAACAAATTACGGGTCTGCAAACCTAAAATGCTTAAGGAGTAGATAGGCACTGTCTATCGCCTTCTTTGCCTATTAGCTAGGCATAGAGGTCGAATCACAGGGGGTCGACAGACCTTCAGTGGTCGATCTTGTTTCTTGACTAGGGCAATGAACGCCGTTTTTCCCACTTCCGACACATCCCATCTCCTAAGCTGGGCACTTTGGAGTGCTTAAATGCCATAATGCCAGTACAAGTAGATTGGGTTGACCATCGTCTGAGGGGTTGAGGGTACCGGATAGACAGTTTCTGGCTGCTGTTCCCGACTGGTAGTACAGTAACTCTTTGGTAGCGCTTAGAGCGGCTGCTCCATCAACAGTTGTATAATATCGGGTTGTTTGTAGTGCCATGTCGCGCATGGAAAGGGACCCTGGACTCATCCCCGATGGGCTATCCCGAGGCCACAATTATAGTAGATGGCAGGGCAACTGTGTTGCATGTCTGTTATTCTGCATAACCACTTGTCCAGCATCCTTACCTAAACTGAAACTCTTAAAAAATGACAGTACAATAAAACAAATTACGCTAAAACCAGGCCCAAACTCAAACAAAACCAACCCGCCTTCTCCCTTAAGGCTTGCATTTACGAACATTCGTGGGCTTAGAACTAATTTAAATGATGTCGAAGCATTTCTCCTAACAAACACCCCGGATATCTTAACACTAAGTGAGACTAACCTACACTCCTCCATCCCCTCTAACTACTTTAACATACCTGGCTATCTCCCACTCTGCAATAAGGACTCTGACAGACATATGCACGGACTTGGAATCTACATTCGTAACCCCCTCCCCTTGACTAGAGAAACAAACCTAGAATCGGACGATCAAGCCTTTATGTACTTTAGACTAAACATACAACATAACATTAGCTACTTTTATTTTCTCTACCGCTCTACTTCGACCCAAGACTGCACCATAATAAACAAAGTATCTGACAGCATAGACACAGCACTCTCCCTCGACACTAGCGCACAAGTATATGTATTTGGTGACTTTAATGTGCACCACAAAAACTGGCTTGGATTCTCTACTTACACAGATGCAGCGGGCAGCACAACACATAGCTTCCCTATATCTCACTCCCTATCACAAATGGTTACGTTTCCAACCCGTTTCCCTGATCAGCAAGAACAACACGTATCACTTCTAGATCTGTTTTTGACCACAGTTCCCGAGGATTGTATAACAAATGCTGACAGCCCACTCCGGAACGCTGAGCATGTAGTGATAATGGTTGAAATCGCCCTAAACTCTAGACCCAAATCTGAAGAGCCAGTGCTCAAAACAACGAGATATTATAAAAAGGCTGACTGGGAAGTCATCAGAGATCTTATCAGTGATGCCCCATGGGGAAATATTTCTTCTCTTCCTGCTGAACAGTGCGCAAATGAGACCACTGAATGGTTCAAAACAGCAATTGAAGCACATGTTCCCATGCGGAAATTTTATAGCAAGCTCCACTCTCCCCAATGGTTTACTTCTACTTGCGCAACTGCCATTTCTCAAAGGCAGCATGCATACCGCAGATTTAACCGACATAATCCAGTTCAAACAGACAGAAGTATATAGAAGCTAGAAGTAACGTTAAGAAAGAAATAGCGACAGCTAAGAGAGAATTTACTGAAACCACTAAAAAACGCATCGAAGCAAAAAAATTAGGAACGCGTAATTTCTGGAAAATCTACAACAGTGTAGTAAATAATGGGCAATCAACAATTCCTCCACTAACCGACAATCACGAGGTTGTTTGCTCAGCAACCGACAAAGCTAATATGCTTGCCTCAAACTCCACACTAGGCCCATCCAACCATCCTCTGCCTGACTTTCCTTTGCGGACAGACGCCACGCTAGACGATCTAAAAATCATTCCTGCTCAGGTGCATGCTATCATAAAAACCTTGACACTTAAAAAGCATGTGGACCCGATCTTATCCCAGCTGTGCTATTATAAAACTGCTCAGTCGAAGTAACTCCAGTTCTCTCCAAACTCTACAACAAATGCCTTAATGAAGCTTGCATTGCGGGCTGTTGGAAAACTGCTTCTGTGGTACCAGTATTCAAGAATTCTGGCGAAAGAACTGACCCAGTAAATTATCGCCGCATTAGCCTCCTCCCACTTTTCGCCAAAATATTTGAGACCATAATTAACCATGTTCTAGTCCATCACCTTACAGATGCTAAACTTCTGACTGAGAAACAATATGGATTTAGACAAGCCCGTTCCACCGCAGACATCCTCACTGTAATATCTGAACGTATATACCATTCACTGGACAAAGCGGGGGAGGGCAGAGCGGTAGCTCTAGATATATCTAAGGCTTTTGACAGGGTATGACATGAGGGTCTCCTCAGGAAAATTAGATCATACGGTATCACTGGTAGAATACTTAACATAATTAAATCCTTCTTAGATAAGAGAAAAATCCAGGTTGTCCTCGACGGTCGCACATCTCAACAATATGATCTAAATGCGGGAGTGCCCCAGTGGTCTATCCTTGGACCTCTATTGTTCCTAATATTCATTAATGACCTCCCCGACAAAATTGTCTCTGAGATGGGTAAATATATTGATGACACCACACTCTATAACAGGCATGACACGAAAACAAATGAACATATATCTAAAGAAATGGCAAAAACACTAGAGGATGACCTCCAATCAGTAGTGGAATCGGGGACAAAAATGGATGGTCACATTCAATGCTGCCAAGACTAAACTGGTTTCCTTCAATAATTACAAGTGTTGTATTATTGTGTGGCTCCCAGGTTGGGAAATCGTAATAGTGCGTAGGACTCCCTGACAATGGTACATAGCAGTTTTAGTTACGTCGATCGTCCGCAGGTTCACTTGTTTACTAAGCGGTTGTGATGACAACGAGTTAAGACTAGTGAGTTATCTCACCTTAGACTGGCACTTTTTCTTTATCTTGCCTCTCGTCAATTGTCAAAAATGTCATAACAACGTTGAACCTGAAAATAAAACGGTTGACGACTTAGAACGATCAGCTGTAACTTAAAAACATGCATTAAAAGACGTAAGTCACAATTGTGTTTGTTTTTGTATAAAATTATATTTTACAATATAGTTACAATTTAAAACAGATCGTCTTTTTTTCTTTTGGTGGTTCTGAAGTTCACAGTTAGCAGTTTTTCTCACAGTGCTCTGAGGAGGGAAAAATGACGCTTCGACAATACGGTCTTCAACAACACATGCCGTGTTTCTCTCTCTCTGCTCTATCTATCTGCTCTGCTCTGCTGATTCACCGTTTTTATTGGCATTTTGTCGCTTTGTTTTTCTATCCACGCGTCCTGTCAATCGGTTGATACATGTGTTCTTAAGTCACGTTTTGACCTCAGAAGAACATTCGATTTTGTCTAACGGAGCGACACGTGAATTTCCCACTCATGCCAATATCTGTAATTCCAGAGCTTACGAGGAATGTCACGTTTATTTGTTTTGTAAACAAAAAAATCGTCGTCCGATTTCTCTGTTTATGACGTAAGCCCTTCCTCTTTTCAACAGGTAGACAATCGATTATTCGATGCCCACTCTTTTAAATCTTTTATTAAAGTTTTTTCTTTTCAGTTATGTATGATGGTTCCAGCCATTCATTACATAACACCCCTCCATTAACCATTTTTTTTTTTTTTTTTTTTTTTTTTTTTTTTAATCGTCTATCGGTCCATCGACATTTCCAATAATGTTTTTTTTTTAATGTCACAATTTTTTTTCATCTCTTTTACTGTATTTTTTTTTTAACTTAGAAAAAAAAATAAAATAAAAATAAACATCAACAAGAAAAGCATAAGGTCTTCTTCGGTATAAGTGCATCGGCCGCACTTAACAGCAAAATATACGCTGCAAATTTACCAATTTTACCGAAGTGGTCGATTTGTCCAATATTCTCCACTACCTCGGCTCTTTAATTAATATGACTAATTAACTAAATACGAGTCTTACATTTTAATGACTTGTTTAAAATGTGGGCAGCATATAGTACAAAAATTTCGACCAGAACGCCAGGATCCTAAATATTGGTGGCAACTCCGAACTCCCTATGATAAGGATGTTGCCTAACATCAACAGAGTAATTTTCTTAACCAATCCAAACATCCTGTTCCGCGCTCCCGACCCGCAGTTCGATTATAACCTGAGTTCCCAACCCCGTGCTAGCCCTAGCTACGGTTGGCTGATCCCTACTATCATAATCAACTCTGCACGACCTGGGCACTAAGTTATATATATCTTCCTTCGATATTTCATCAACTTCTTTAGCCCTTTCAGCCGTCATGCTACGCGTGATTATTTTCCGTTCCATCAACGGGACCCTGTTTTCCTGACTTGGGGATTCTCGTTGATGGCGATTGCTCTGTTGGGGATAATTTTCTTCCTCCCCACTAGAGGATTCTTGATCTGAACTACTATCCTCTACCGGTGCTGACAGGGTTGTTTTTCTACAGCCCTCTTGCTTGTTGGGGATATCCCATTCCTCCAGTTCTGCTTTCCGAAGGTGTTCCCCATGGGCTTTTGTTACTGCCCCCGTCAGTTGACTTCTAATTCTATACGAGACTGGCCCCGTCTTCTCTATTATTACGTAATATGGAGACCATCTTACGTCTAGCTTTCCCTTTTTTCTATTATTTTTATAATAAACTAAGTCGCCAACTTGAAAATCGACTGCTTTTGTTTTCTCGTTGGCCCTATCTATCATTTTCTTCCTAGCTCTCTTTACATTGTTCCTGACTAATGTAAAGGTCCGATGCATGTCTTGCAGAGCGATCTCATGATCCTCTTCCCCGTAGTAAATTCTACGCGGCCTCAGTATGTTGTCTAACGGCAAGACAACGTCTCTATTATAGAGCAAATAATAGGGGGAGTACTTTGTTGTTTCGCTGACATGAAACCTTACAGCAGCCAGCATCTGGTTCAAGTACATGTCCCATGAACGGTCATTGCCCCCTATTTTCTTTGCTAGTACGTCATGCATCGTCCTATGGAATCTTTCTATTTTCCCGTTACTTTGCGGGTGGTAAAATGAGGTGGTCACGTGATCAACATTAAGCTCTTCTAAAGCCCTTTTCATGATCCCATTGACGTTCTCCGGTCCGTTATCCGTAAGTAACTGCAATGGTGCACCAAATCTGGGAAATATTTCCTCAATTAAGAGATGCACCACTGTCTCTGCCTTTTTATTAGGTACAGCGAAAGCCTCAGGCCAACCACTATACATGTCGATGAACGTGACTATGTATTGATTGCCTGACAAAGTCCTCGGATAGGGTCCGGAAATATCCAATGCAATCTTAGCAAAAGGAAAAGAAGGCATGTCGGTCTCCTGCATTTGAGGTTGTTGCTTCCTCAAATTTCTGGTCTGGCATGGGACGCACTTCCCTATGTGTTCGTTTACCTTCTTGAACAAACCAGGCCAGAAATACTTCTGTTTAATGGAGTGGAACGTTTTCTCCACACCCATATGACCATTCTCATCATGGTATTGTTTCAATACCTTCATCCTCAAATGAGACGGAATATATAATCTAATTACAGGATCGTCGTCGGGTGTCGATAAATAATATACGATATCGTCCATTATGATGTACTTTTTTTCTTCCATCTTGGACGTTTTACCGCTCCTCATCCGTTTCTTTAATTCGACGATCTGACTATCGGCGTCTTGTTCTTTACACATATCCAAACCTGATAGTGTAGGACGCTCGCTTACTACCGGTGAGCCTTCGTCATCCTTATGCGATACAAACTCTCTTGGTTCAAAACGATTCGAGTTTATCGCACTCACCGTGTAATTCCTATCATCTATTTCTACTGGAGGATCGTCTTCATCCCGACTCGCATTTACCGCACGGGATAAGAGATCCGCACAGACGTTATCTTTTCCTTTTAGGTACTGTATGGTGCAATCATAGCCAGCCATACTTAATGCCCACGTCTGTATCTTCCTATTCTGTATCGGAGATTTCAGCAAGTACTCCAATGGTCTGTGATCCGTGTAGATGGTAAACGTAGCACTATGCAAGTAGTGATTCAACTTGTTTAAGGCATAGTGAATCGCATATGCTTCTTTCTCTATTGTTGACCATCTAGTCTGGGTATCAGACAACTTATGAGATAGAAAATAAATGGGTTTCTCTATCTCCCGACCCTCCTCCGGGTCGTAGACCATTTGAGACAAGGTTGCTCCGATCGCATAATCGGAGGCATCCGTGTATAACCTGTATCCTTTGTTAGTGTCCGGGTATGCCAGCATCACCATCTCTGCAAGCTTCGATTTCAATCGATTAAAAGCAGACTGACACGCATCGTCCCAACAGAAACGTGCATGCTTCCTAGTTAACCGAATTAACGGTTCGGCGATTACAGAAAAATCCTTGATAAATCGCCTGTAATAGGATGTCATGCCTATAAAGGATCTAACCTGCTTCACAGTGGTTGGGGTCGCAATTGCCTGAATTGCTTTAACCTTGTCCCCCTCCGGCTGGATACCTTTCTCACTTACTCGGAATCCCAGATATTGCACTTCCTTGCCGAAAAACTCACACTTCGCCGCCTTTAACCTTAAATTATGCCTACGTAAACTACCTAACACCTTTTCTATATGCCTAACATGTTCCTCCTTTGTTTTGGAGAATATCAAAATATCATCCAAATAAGGCACGGCGAATTCTTCCTGTCCCTGTAACACTACGGACATTAGCTCCTGAAACACTCCCGGAGCGTTAGCAAGTCCGAATGGCATTACATTAAATTGGAACAGTCCTCTATGACAGGTGAACGCAGTTTTCTCTTTATCTTTTTCGTTCAACTTTACCTGCCAATACCCTGATTTCAAGTCCAACTTTGAGAAATATTTTGCTGACCCAAGCGAGGCCAGTATATCATCAATTACTGGTAGCGCTCGGGCATACTTCTTTGTTATCTTATTCAGGGCCCTAAAATCTACACAGAACCTCTTTGTTCCGTCTTTCTTTTTTACCAAAACTATCGGGAAACTCCACGGACTGTTTGACCTTTCTATCACCCCTGCCTGTAGCATTTCCTCTAGTGCTACATTAACTTCTTCTCGTTGTTTGAGAGGTGTTCTATACGGGTTTTTCTTTATGGGATCGTTTTTTCCTGTATCGATCCTCATCTCTACTGTGTCAGTCCGGCCTAAATATCTATCCTCTGTGACGAATAAATCAGTATTTCGTTGCAGGACTTTATTTAAAACTTTCCTCATTTCTTCCGGCACTTTTATGCCGTTGAGGTTACTTTTGTTTCCCGACTTCTTTTGTTTATTTGGCTTTGATATTGCCATTACTACTTCTGTTCTTCTACATCTACCTATCTTGTAACCTTTCTTTAATTTTACTGTCTGGTTCGTGTTATTCATAATTAGCAAAGGAAAACTTTTCCTACCTTTAATTTTAACTACCGTGTTCGCTACGGATACACCACTTAGATCACTTAGGAAGCCTTTATCTATCTGCACTACTTCGTAATCTAAACCCTGACCATTTCTCATTTCGGCACGAGCTGTGCACGCATGTAAATGCTGCGGTTTCAGGGTGACATTGTGCCTTAATCTAACTATACTCGAAATATAAGCCTCCTCTTGCAGCGCTATGTACTCGCTGCCTAATCGGATTGCTCCTAAATCAAAGTACATTCTAACACTATTTTGCTTGAGCCAGTCTCGGCCCAATATGACGTTCCTTTTAAGGTTTTTCGTCACTACAAAATCATGTCGAATGTACTGGCTTCCTACTTTAATTTGTAAACGCGCCACTCCTTGCACTATGAGGGGTGACCCGTTTGCAGTCCTTAAATTCATCTCTATTTTCTTTATCTCAGGCTTCTCTCTGAGACTTTCTAATACAGTACTTTTTATTACAGAAATTTCGGCGCCAGTATCTACTAAAGCCCTAAACTTATTTTTCTCTATCTTAATAGGGATGCAATTAGCGGCGCCCATATGTCCTATGATCTTTGACTGTTCACCCCTCTTCCTCTCGCTGGGCGTCTTGCGAGTGGGGTCTGCTCGTTTCCCGACTTAGGGAAGGTGCAGTTCCTGGCTATATGGCCTTTTCTGCCGCAATTGTAACACTTAATCTCCGGCCAAGGGCGCTCTGTTTCTCTTGCCTTGAAGCCGGGTCCCCTATTAAATCCTCTATAATTCCTCTGCCCCCTATCTGGCTCTGGGAATCTTTTTTTCCTGATCGCTTCTATATTCCTCTGGCGCCCACTATAATTTATTTCCATAGGTTCTTCTTCTCGGTCATTGCCTCTTATGCGGGTTTGCCACCGATCCTCGATTAGGGCCTTTTCATAGGCTACCTTGAGGTCCGATGGTTCTTCCCTCATGACAGCGATTTTGACTTGTCTGTCATATAGCCCCTCGATGAAGAAACCTATCACTTGGCTTTTTATTACTTCATTGTTCGTATCTAGACTACCATACGAACCTATAGCCAAGTGCACTAACCTCTGCATGTAGTCCTGCACAGTTTCGCTTCTACCTTGCTTAATATTTGCTAACTCCCTAACAAACTTGGTAGGATCTGCCTGGACTCCAAAATAATTATCTAGAGCTCGCTTCAAGTCTACCCATGCCACACTCTCATTGTTGGCTAGTAGTCCTGAAACAAACTGTCCTATTTGGCCAGCCGTCGTAATTAACGCTAATTGGCATTTTTCTTCCTCTGTTTGGCTAACTATTCTAGTGTATTTATCTATATCATTTAGCCATCTTCTGTATTCCTGCGATCGTCGAGTGTCTAATGGTTTTATTTTTGATAACAACGCCTCCCCCCTCAGAGAGTTCGAAATGGCCTTCCCTACATTGTGTAGTTCAGCCCCTAGGATCTGAGCGAAATCTGTGAAAAACTGCTGTTCCATCTTTTACTATTATTTTCAAAATTATACAAGAAAGAAAGAAGAAAGAAAAGAAATATATATTAACTTTTTTTTTTTTTTTTTTTTTTAACAAAACTTTTTTTAAGAGCCGAGGTTTAGAAAAATATTGAAAAAATCAACTAACCTTTGCTTTTCCTCAGGTCCAGTGTTCTTTCTTCTTCTTTTTCTTGCTTCTGCGTTCGCGTTTCTCTTCGTCGATTGATTCACGTTGTGTTTTTTTTTTCTTCTTCTTTGTTGTTGTGTATGTGGTAACCAAGTTCTTTTAGTGTAAGAGTTCTTTTTGTTTAGTTTGTTTTTGGTAAAAAGTTCTTACTTATCACTCTTGCGGAGTGAACTGGTCATCAAGGCACCAATTAATACTATGTTGTATTATTGTGTGGCTCCCAGGTTGGGAAATCGTAATAGTGCGTAGGACTCCCTGACAATGGTACATAGCAGTTTTAGTTACGTCGATCGTCCGCAGGTTCACTTGTTTACTAAGCGGTTGTGATGACAACGAGTTAAGACTAGTGAGTTATCTCACCTTAGACTGGCACTTTTTCTTTATCTTGCCTCTCGTCAATTGTCAAAAAATGTCATAACAACGTTGAACCTGAAAATAAAACGGTTGACGACTTAGAACGATCAGCTGTAACTTAAAAACATGCATTAAAAGACGTAAGTCACAATTGTGTTTGTTTTTGTATAAAATTATATTTTACAATATAGTTACAATTTAAAACAGATCGTCTTTTTTCTTTTGGTGGTTCTGAAGTTCACAGTTAGCAGTTTTTCTCACAGTGCTCTGAGGAGGGAAAAATGACGCTTCGACAATACGGTCTTCAACAACACATGCCGTGTTTCTCTCTCTCTGCTCTATCTATCTGCTCTGCTCTGCTGATTCACCGTTTTTATTGGCATTTTGTCGCTTTGTTTTTCTATCCACGCGTCCTGTCAATCGGTTGATACATGTGTTCTTAAGTCACGTTTTGACCTCAGAAGAACATTCGATTTTGTCTAACGGAGCGACACGTGAATTTCCCACTCATGCCAATATCTGTAATTCCAGAGCTTACGAGGAATGTCACGTTTATTTGTTTTGTAAACAAAAAAATCGTCGTCCGATTTCTCTGTTTATGACGTAAGCCCTTCCTCTTTTCAACAGGTAGACAATCGATTATTCGATGCCCACTCTTTTAAATCTTTTATTAAAGTTTTTTCTTTTCAGTTATGTATGATGGTTCCAGCCATTCATTACATAACACAAGAAACCTTCTCTGCCACCAATAGCAATGGCCAGTGACTCTTTATCTGAGAGTACATCTTTCAAACTGCTTGGCCTAACGTTCACAGGAAACATGAGTTGAAACAATTACACTGAAAGTATTGCGAGGGCCGCTGCGAAGAAATTAGGCTCTCTCTCTACCGTGCGAGAAAACTACTAATACCCGTAAGTATACTGTACCTTTATAAGGCCACCATTGTTGCATCCCTCTGCCTGTTCTACAAGTATTTTAATGGTGAATGCTCTGGTGAACTGCAGACACTTGTGCCCCGACGACGTAGACATCCTCGACAAACCCGACAGGCAGCTTAATTCCACCCCACACAGGAGAGACTACTAGATGTAAAAGATCTTTCTACTCCAGTAGTTTCTTCCCCAGAACCGCTAGACTCTGGAATTCCATTTCAGCCCCCTGCTTCCCCAACTGTACTGACATGCAGAAGTTCAAGTGTAACGTGAACCGACATCTTGCTGCCCAAATCCCAACATAGTATCCCAGTAGTTGCTGCCCCTGATAGTAGCCCCCTACACCAAAGTGGCAATGTGCCTTGTTTGGGTGAAAATGTATAAAAAAAATAAATTATTACGAGTGAAGAATTACATTTGAAAAAATAAGTAACACTGAAGGCAGACGAAGAAACAAAAATAGAGGAGATTAAGAGAAGGAGGAGAAAAATAAAAAGCGAAGATGGAATCGAGTGAGAGGGGGAAAAAGAAAAAATATAGATGAGAGTGATAGGAGTAGGAGGAAAAGAGAAAGAATAAGAAGTAAAATAGTACAAGTGAAAATCATATTTTGAAAATAAAACATAACATAGTAGGGAGACGAAGAAAAGGAAAGGTAAGACATCAAGAGGAGAAGTAAGAGAAGAGGAAAACGAAATAAAAAAAAGGGAATAAAGTAAGAGGGGGAGGAGACGAAAAGACAGAGGAAAGTGAAAGGAGAAAGAAAAAGAACAACAATGTATTAAACTAGGACAGGATACAAATAGAGTAAATGGGTTAAGAAAAAGAAGACAACAAAGAAAAACACAAAGAAGACGAAAATGAGAACAAGCAAGCGAGACGAAAGAGGGGAGGGGGAAAAAGAAGAGAAAGAATAATATTAGAAAAATAATCGATTCGGTTTGCAAACCTCAATTGCTTAAATATTAAATAGGCTCGGTCTATTACCTTACTTTTACATTCTTTCACGGAAGCTCTTAATGCTTAAACCTGTTTTCTGACTAGAACAATAAACGCCGTCTCCTCATTTCTCTTTCTCTCGAACTGGACAAATTAGGGACAGTTGCTTGCAACTTATGTTCACAGTGCTAATATGCACCTCTCTTGTCTTACAGGTTGAATGTACAGGTTTGACAGTTTATCTTCTGCTGTTTCCAACTGACATTACAGGAGCACTAACTCTTATGTAGAGCTAAGAAGGACTTCAGTTGTATGTTATCGAAACATGCATACTACTATGTCGCGCACGGAAACGGTCCCTGCACTTATATTCTGACTGATATTACAGGAGTACTAATTCTTAGGAAGAGCTAAGAGCAGTGGCTCTATCATCAGTTGTATGATATTGAAACACATGTAACGCCACCACTTCAACATGACTGCATACCTTCAATTCCGTTGAAAGTTCTCAGACGGACCTATGCACAGGCTTGAATAAATCTATGTTCTTAACATCCTCCCCTCGACTAGAGAGCGCAAACTAGAATAAGATGATTAGACATTCATGTAATTTAGACTAAGGTTGCAACACAGTGTTAATTATTTATCTTTCCTCTACCGCTATCCCTCAACCCAGGACTCGACCTTAATCAATCATGTCTCTGACAGTTTAGCTGAAATCTTATCTTAAAATACTAGCACCAAAATACATGTATTTACTGATTTAAATTGGCTTGATTTATACAGCTATACAAAGTACTATAGTATTTTACCAGAGTACGTATAGTTGCTCTATATTTCACCCCTTTTCAAAAAGTATCATTTTCCCTATCCGCCTCCCAGAACTGAAATATCAGTAACACTTATTTCTTGATTTATTACTGACTATAATACGTGAGGATTGTGTGATTGGATCCACTCGGGAACGCGTAGCTTGCGATATCGATAGACGCCAATTTTAAATCTCGATCCCAAACTAAGATACCTGGACTCCTAAAAAAAATAGACCTCTACTTACAGTACAAACAAACATCTCGTAGCTTACCTCTCTATATGGTCTTCCTTTAAGCATGGTCCTTAGTAGTGCCCCCCACATAGCAGAGACGGTGTACCTTGTCTGGGATAAATAAGAGTTAAAAAAGAAGGAAAATACTCAGTCGTATTAGTGCTTACGTGTAGCAGTAACTAACTACATATTTACAAATACGATCATCTTGTCGGCTTTACCATGGATGTTATTTTTTATATTCTCCGTCTAAATACTTATAGCTGGTTAGTGTGACTTTTTTTATGAAATAGATACATTAATATCTGCCAATTTACTCTGTTTTGTTTATGTAATTCATATTTAAGCAATAAATTTCTCTGACACACAATCATTCAGAGAACATGCTGTGTGTTTATCTAAAAAAAGCTATTTTATAATGAAGATACTTTTTTCAATTTCCATATTCGGTTCACCAATGCTGGTTTCTTTTTTTTTTCTTTTCGTAAGTATATCTGTATGAGTAGCCTTTGTTGAAAGATGCATTATGTTATACGTGTACATGTTAGGCTTTTCTGTGTGGCTAGTCTACGTTGAAAATTATTTATTTCATTGATGGGGCTCCTGAATAACTAACATTAATAGTATTTTTCTTAAAGAATCTTTATCAATAAATTTAAAGGATATCTGATCAATGCCTGTTCTAGTGCTGATCAAAAATAGTGGCGAGAACCATACAATCCTTCCTTTCTGTTATTATTAGGTATGTGGGATCAGTTTGGTCTATATGAAACTAGTTCCCTTGCTCTTGTACCCCCTCGATGTAAATAGTACCGACAAACCCGACAAGCAGGTAAATCGCACATCTAAACAGTAGAGATCCCTAGAGGTCAAAAAGCCTACTATTCTAATATTTCATTCTGTATTACTATTCTAATATTTCATTCTGTATTACTATTCTAATATTTCATTCTGTATTACTATTCTAATATTTCATTCTGTATTACTACTCTAATATTTCATTCTGTATTACTATTCTAATATTTCATTCTCTATTACTACTCTAATATTTTATTCTCTCGGACTTCAAGACTTTGGAAGTCCATTCCAGGTCCCATCTTTCCTAACTGTATTGAAATGTGTCATGTAAACAAATGTCTTGCTGCTCAACACGTTACATACTATCCCTGCATATTATGTTCCCGGTAGTATCACCCTACATCAAAATTCTATTGTTAATTGCTCGCTATATAAGAATGTTCGATGGTATCGTCCTGGCGAGGATAACAGTCCTACTTGTGAGAGATCGACTTGAGTTATAGTTTGGTTGGATGACCACACCCCTTGTTCGAAACGAAATAGGTTCATTCCATAGTCGGATTTCGCCGCGGTTTGCTTGATCTGTGTTAGGTAAGAGACTTTCTTGTGTGTGGCGCGTTCGCTTATGTGGCAAATTACTCGCCTCGCCTGCAAGAGGCTCGGGTTTCGAACCCCAAGTTCGGATATGTCTAACTGATGAGCCCAAATGAAAGCGAAACTCGAAGCTTGAGTTTCCGGTTTGTTGGTTGTCATGGCTCTTGTGAGATGCGACGTGATTTGGCTGTGGAAATAATAATAAGCTCTCACATTCTGAAAATATATATGTGTGTCTATAATATAAAGCTTAATGTCTGTGTGTGTGTGTCTGGTCACGAATAGGCTCCTATATGGTTGACTATTTTAAAAAACTGATTGCATATGATGATGGAAGATGTATCGATACACAGGAATAGGTATGTTTTATCTGGCAGAACGGTGGTTCATTAAAATTGTGGGGTCTTCGTTCGCGCCTGGTCCACAAAGTATGGAAATAAAAAAAAATTAAAAATAAAAAAAAAAACAAACATTTACAAGCGTTTTTGATATAGATGTACATAAGAATACTTTGATAAGTATGTTTTAACTTAAATATGGATAGTATAATAAAATTGTGGGGTCTGCGATCGCGCCTGGCCTCTATAGAATGGAAATAGGCACAGACTTTTCATATCTATCTGCCTAAGTATACTTTGATAATTATATTTCAGTTTGAAGAAATATTGTATAATAAAGTTATGGGGTGTTCGTTCGCACCTGACCTCTATAGAATGGAAATATGTCCCAAAGTGTAAGAAGGGTTTTTAATATAGATCATCAGAATATTGTGATAAGCGTTTCAGTGTGAACAGGTGTGATATAATAAATTATGGGGTTTATCTATTTTATTTTTACTTTCATCATATTTTGCTTTGGTTTTGATACCCCCCAAATTCGAAGCTATCTCTTTACAACCCTTCCTTTTAAAAACCTATCATACTTTCATAAATCAGAGTTCATTTTCTGTAGGCTGTTTTTGAACCCAGTCAACGACGGGT
>NC_136491.1:150580436-150752936 GCF_053919585.1 Euprymna scolopes
TTTTAATAAAGTAAAAATAAGTAAGGATATCAGTAAGTTAATTAATAAAAATTAATATAACTATATATATATATATATATATATATATATATATTAATATCCCTACCACTCCCCCTTCTTTTCTAACTCCCCTTTATCTACGATTTTTCCATTCTTATTTGACTTTATAACTTAGTCCATCTATGAATTCTGACGATGCTAGTTGGATTTTTCCCTCTCTTTGAGGATTTTCCTCTAGCTGAAACAATTTGTAAACTCATTCTGGACTCACAGTAATAAATTTCCTATATACTGCTCTGATTACACATTGAGCACTCTAGTCCGGTTTTTTCACCACTGGTAAATATATATATATATATATATATATATATATATATATATATATATATATATATATATATATATATATATATATACGAATACAGTTTCTTGACGGGTAAAATTAATTCATAAAACGGAAGAGTTTTCAGCCCGTGTGCAACCCCTTCCGAAACGATTATTAAACTAGAATTATATTTCACCTTATGTCTAGAATTCTTATTCCAATGTTAATCAAAATCTGTTACATCATTTTGTTTCTTGTAAATGTTCTGTGGTATAAAAAATAAAATAAAATGCAGTGAATCCTTCTTGATTATTGATTAAATTTAATTTAAATCTGAAATATATGAATAGGAATATTTTCCTTTAGTTCTTTTAGAAATAATCTTAAGATATTGGTGAGATATTTATTAGTTTATGTGTAATACTAAGCAAAATTTCAAAAACATCGAAGATATCTGAATCTTGAGGCAAGATATCCAATCTCTTTTATATTTATCCTAAACATAATTGGTCTTGCACTATCGCCTTAATGGAGCACGCCCTAATGAACTCATAACCCTGGCGGCTTTTCGATGTATGTATTCTCGACTTACTCAACCAACAGCAAAATCACTCCTTTTAACTGAAGAGGTCCCAAGATTCCAAAAATCTTTATACTCTAATAGATTTTCCCCTCGGACTGCTAGATTTTGGACCCTCATATGCTTTGTTTGGGACGAAAGAGTTAAAAAAATCAAATTAAACTAAATATATCTCACATTATAACCCCCACACCTGGTTGCTGTTCAATAATTCATAAAATATTATTTATTTGTTTAGGAAAGAATCCTGTATATATAAATATATAAGCCTATATACATAGCTAAATTTGTGTAAATAAAGATATATACAAAAAAATAACATAAATGAATTTTTCACTCTTTGACTCAACATTTCTTTTTGGCACGTTCAGATCTCGCTGCTTGTTGGCCACTAAAGTTGGTAACATGAGCGATGCTGCTGTTGCCACTAAACGCTGGAGGCGTCTGCAATTGCATGTGCGTCTCTGCGCTTTAAGAGAGCTTTGGTGTACGACGAAGGATACTGACATTCGGGTGCCTCATCAATACTCATCACGCCTTAAATTAAATAAATATTTTTACAACTAGCAAAACTTGATTGGCGCACGCTTTAATGACCGACGGAATAAGAGAGAAATAGAGAGAGAGAGAGGGAGAGAGAGAGAGAGGGAGAGATAGAGAGAAATAGAGAGAGAAAGGGGGGAGGTGAGTAGAGCGAGTAAGAAGATATGGGAGATAGAAAGGGAAATAGAATGAGAGATAGAGAAATAAAGATAGAGCGATAGATAGATAGAGAGATAGAGAGAGAAAGAGAGAGAGAGAGAGAGAGAGAGAGAGAGAGTAAGTGAAAATAACTATTGAGAATAGAGAAAAAATAGAAAGACAGAGAAATGCAGAAGGAGTGAGAGAGTAGGCAAATAGTAAGAACGAGAAGAGAGTAAAATCGAAAGAGAGAGAGAGAGGGGAGAAATATAAAGAGAGAAGGAGAGAGAGAGAGAGAGAGAGAGAGAGAGAGAGAAATAAACAGATGTAGGTTAAAAGATTGAGAAGAGAGGAGTAGAAGACAGAGATAGAGAAAGATAGATAGATAGATATATATAGAAAGAGAAAAAGAGAAAGAGAGAGTGAGAGAGAAATATTGTTTAGCTTGTGTAAAATAAGTTATCTCATCTAATGTGCATTTATTTTTGCAGCTGAATTCTTAAATGCCAATGTCACACTTAGGCAGAACATTATCAATATTTCATACAAAACGTTTACTTAATGCCAGGCAAATGTTCACTGGGCAACCAAACTAAATGTTCAGACCGGCGAAATAGTTCAAACTCCTGTGGTTATTGAAAACGTTTTCTTAAAACGATTTTTGTTTTTCCTTTTTGATTATTTTCTTTAATTTAATATATATATATATATATATATATATATATATATATATATATATATATATATATATATATATATATATATATATGATTTCCAGGTAACCCCCTTCCTTACATTGAAATCCTTTATTCCACCTGATTTTCTCCTTTCTTTTCTTTTTCTTTTACCTTCTTTTTCTTTTTTCTGTGTTCACTTTTAATGTCTGCAGTTTATATGTCGCATGACCTCTCTCCCTCTAAATTTTAATATATTGTTATTTTTTAAATAAATATTTTCCTTATTATTCATGTGAGAATTGGTTTTCTTCTGTGGAAGACAAACTTTTCTGAGTCGCCTGACGAGGACTTGCGGTTTTAACCAACTGTCTATTAGAAACATTAGCATCTCCAGTGTTGTGACCTTGTAAAATTTTGTCTCTCTACCTCCCTTTCTCTCTCTCTCTCTCTCTCTCTCTCTCTCTCGCTGTGGCTCAGTATATTTAAAGTAAAAAAATGAAAAGAAAAATACAGAGTGCGTTTGGATACACAAGATTTTCGTTTTTATTTTTTTATTTTTCTGTGTGGTTATGATAATTGTCTGGTATGCCCACTCTAAAACACGCGACATATAATTGTCCATATAAGATGCAATCATTGTGTTTATGTAAACCACGCAGTTGTAAAGATTGTCACTTAGCTTTGTAAAGTAATGTCGAAGTAATATGTTTTTAACTCTGCGACGCAAAAACAACATTTTATTCTATTTTTCTAAAAAAATATAATCAAGCATTACATATTTCTGTAAAATATAAAATATAGGCAAGTTGCTTATTTATTTAAAATTATATCAGGAAGTCCAGTTTCGTAAGCAGAACATTGTTTATTTTATCAATTCTAGCTTTTAACTTGACATGGATCCTAGTGGACTCCGAGTCGCCTACGCTTCTATTCTGCTCTTTTTGTAATGTTAAACCTACATTTTTGATTTTAGTGTTATAAATGTTGTTTAATTGAATAAAACTGTCATCTAAGCTCCAGCCTCTGTCCCATTGACGAAATGTACCATCCCTCTGCCTGTTCTAAAGTACTTTAACGGTGAATGATCCGACGAGCTGCAAGCACTCGTACCCCCTCGACGTAAATATCCCCGACAAACCCAACAAGCAGCTAAATCCCACCCCTTCACAGTAGAGATCCCTAGATGTAAGAGAACCTTTTACTCCAGTAGTTTCTTCCCCGGAACCGCAAGACTTTGGAATTGTTTTCCGGGTTCCTGCTTCCACAACTGTACTGACATGCAGAAGTTCAAGTGTAACGTGAACCGACTTCTTGCTTCGCAACTCCTCATATAGTTCCCCTGTAGATTATGTCCCTGATAGTAGCCCCCTACATCAAAGTGGCACTGTGCCTTGTTTGGGGTGGAAATATAATACAAGAAATAATTGAAGCAGAAGTCTTTTCTATCAGAAAAAGTAGACGAGCCTTTTTTTTCTTACAATTTCTTGAATGTTTTGTTTAGTAAAAATTCGCATTGTCTACTTTTTTAAATGGTGAAGTTTACATTTGGCCGCGAAGGCAAGAAATTATTTTCTTTTTAACAAGTATTGAATACTCTTCAGCGTCCACTTATATCTGTTCTTTCCAGAATAAATATATTTATTTCTTTTAAGAATTTTTCATGAAATCATATAGACAATCCGTCTCTTTGTTTCTGAACCTGGCCAGCGTTTTTATTAGTTTCCTCGCAACGGGTAAGAACTGGCTGATGAAACTGCCATAGTTGCTTTGTACCCGCATGTTTACAGATCCGACAGATCCATCTTCAAGAATGATTGATAGTAAAGATGTGAGCATATTTATAGTCGTTAGAGTTTTTAACCTCTCACAAAATCATGTGTACTTTAATATATTTATACGTTTTATGTTACTGATGAAAATATTATTGCTGTTACATTAAAAAAAAGTTAAATGTGTGTGTGTGTGAAAATATTATATTGTAATTAATTATTGGAATTAAGTAGGTGTTTTGATACAAATGCGGCTATGTTAAATGAAAAAAAACATTTTACGTGTATTCATTAATATATATATATATATATATATATATATATATATATATATAAAACTAAGTAAAGTTTCTTATGATTCGTTGTGTATGTGTCTAAGATAGGATTCACCGAATATCCTAACCTCTTAAGATTAAGATCTTAAGATCTTAAGGAAACCACATTGCATTTATGGAAGCATAAAACACACTCACTTTCGTATATTAAAATTAAAAAGGAAATAACTCTCATATGTTAAAGAGAAAATAACTCTTACAACATAAATATATAAACTTACTTTCGTTTTTAAAAGCTACTTTGAAAAAGTACATATAAATTAAATTAAAAAGAAACTTAATAAATCAACGCTTAACAATATTTCTAAACAGAACAAAAACTCTATTACAACACGCAAATAATATCATGTAGCTTGTTATTAAAATGGATTTCCTTTAATGTAATATGCAAATGAGGTTACTTTTCGAATGTAAATGTCCTTTTGAATAAAAGTATAAAAATTAATTTTTAAAACAGTGCTTTTTGTACATATTAATAAAATGGAGAACAAACAAACAAACAAACAAACAAACAAACAAACAAACAGGAATGCAACTTTATTATAATAGATTATACGTTGTCAGCTTTTTGTCAATGTATACAATTACTTATTCACATTTACACACCGATACTCGTTAGATCAACGAAGTGAAGCAACATTAACTCTGATCAGCACCGAATTGGTAACTATTTGAGAATATTAGGCGCTGTATGTAAGAGGATGTCGACACCTCCCTACTTTATCTCACCTACGCGGTATATACATGCGACTAAGACCCCTTGTAAACTTTATATTTCCTAGATATTTTCTTCTTTGAGGGAAATCGGTTCAACTCGCCGAGGGTCAATATCGCTGGCTATATAATATAATGACAAAAAAGAAAACCGTTTATATTTTCTGGTTTAAAAAGTAAACACACTTTAATCATCGCATCGTCGCAATTTTGCATCGCTATGCCTGTTTTACGAATATTTTAATTGAATGTGATCTGTTGAATTCTTTGTACTTGTGCCCCGTCGACGTACATATCCCAACAAACCCGATTAGCAACAAAATCACACGCCTTCATTGTTGAGGTCCATAAATGCCAGAAAGCTTTCTACTCTAATAATTTCTTTCGCTCGAACAGCTGAAATTTGGAATTCCCTTCCTGCTCCTTGCTCCCCTGATTGTACTGATATGCAAAAGTTTAAATGTAACGTAAACTAACATCTTATTCATCTTTCCAAGGTATGATCCCAAATAGTAGCCCCTTATATCCACATGCCAATATGCAATCTTAGGGGGTAACGTGAGTAAAGCTAAAACAACAACAACAACAACAACAACAACAACAACAACAACAACAACAACAACAACAACAACAACAACAACAACAACAACAACAACAACAACTTGCGGTTCATTTCAGTAAATATATAATGTATTATTACAACCTCAACTTTAGTTTACAAAATATCTAGTAAGGTGTCCCTTTTCAATATATAGTTTTTATTAAAAAGAAAATAGCTATACATTTTATTACAGCGAAAAAATATATTTATTTTTCTTTTTAAAATAAATTGTCTTTCGTGACTGGCATGAAGCTGTTGACCATTGCAGATTGGGTTTAAAGTTCGAAACTAACGCGTGGAAAAACATACAGTAAAACAATGCTAATTGTGTAGCAGAACAAACACAAATGAGTATGATTTATTAGAGTAAAAAAATTAGTTTGAATTATGTAATCGAGTAATGTGATTTAGTTATGGGATTCAGTTATGTGATTTAGTTATGTGATTATGTTACGTAATTGAGTTATGTAATTGTGTTATGTAATTGAGGTATGTATATGAGTTGTGTAATCGAGTTATGTGATTGTGTTTTCTGATTGTGCTATGTGATTGAGTTATGAGATTGTGTTATGTGATTGAGTTATGTAATTTATTTATGTGATTGAGGTATGTAATAGAGTAATGTGTTTGAGTTATGTAATTTGGTTATGTAATCGAGTTATGTGATTGTGTTATGTGATTGTGTTATGTAATTGAGTTATGTGATTGAGTTATGTGATTGTGTTATGTGATTTCATTATGTCATTGAGTTATGTAATTGAGTTATGTAATCGAGTTATGTGATTGCGTTATGTGATTGTGTTATGTGATTGCGTTATGTAATTGTGTTATGTGATTGTGTTATGTAAATGAGTTATGCAATCGAGTTATGTGATTGTGTTATGCAATTAAGTTATGTGATTGAGTTATGTGATTACGTTATGTAATTGAGTTATGTAAATTAGTTATGTAAATGAGTTCTGTAATTGAGTTATGTAATCGAGTTATGTGATTGCGTTATGTAATTGTATTATGTCATTGTGTTATGTGATTGTGTTATGTAAATGAGTTATGCAATCGAGTTATGTGATTGTGTTATGTGATTGTGGTATGTAATTGAGTTATGTGATTGAGTTATGTGATTGCGTTATGTAATTGAGTTATGTAAATTAGTTATGCAAATGAGTTATGTAATTGAGTTATGTAATTTAGTTATGTGATTGAGTTACGTAATTAGAAATCTTTCATCGCTGGAAAAATGGTTGATTCCTTCTACCGCTCCAGTAGATATCTCACTTCAAATGCAATTCTCTACTAGTATAAGAGCCAATTACGTCTAAGGATGAAGTACTGTTGCCACATCTGGCCAGGAGTTGACAAAGTTCCAAACAAACTTCGTAATCTAGTAGGTGATGCCCTTTTCCGTTTTATGCAACCTCTTTTCCACGGAAGAATCGTTGCGAGCCGGTCTCTGCTCTTTCGCTATTTTCATGGCATTTGAATGTGCTCCAATCTATGGTCTCCCCTCGCTAATCTTTCACAAAAAACACTCATCAAGCCGAAATAACTGCCAATAGTTTCCCCCACTCTCTATCGGTGCCTTAACATGTATTCCATGAACAAAGCTTCTTTCCTAGTCTGTTCGCATGTGGAACTTGTTCCGTCAATCTGTTTTTCAGCAGACAACAATCTGGTCATCTTCAAGTCCAATGCAAACAAGTTATTGTTGAGACTTAAGTAATCATATGTAAACAAGTTCCTTTTGGACCGTCCCTGTAAATAATCTAATCATACCAAATTAAAACTACAAACGATTACGCAACTGATATAATGACTACAATACACACATTAACCCTTATCCTCGATTAGCCTCCAGGACTTAATATGTGGTAACCCCTTTGTAAAAAAAACGTCCGTAATTAAAAAGTAGAGCAAGGTGGGGTTAGAAGATCAAAGCCTGACCTTATTTAAAAATGTCAACACATACAAAACATTTACACAACACAAAAAAGCGAAAAAAAAAAGATAGGAGATTAAGCTTCATAATAAGGCAGAAAGTTTGAAGGCGAAAATAGTTCATCTGAAGAGATCGATTACATAATAAATGTATCGTGGTTGTTCCTTTCAGAAAGGAGCTTTCTAAAATGAGAATCGGAAAATTGTAATGAACAACGGGAAGGTAAATAGAAAAGACGCCATGAATGATAGTTGCCTGAGACCGTCGCCTAAATTATATATATATATATATATATATATATATATATATATATATATATATATATATATATATATATAGTATATATATAGTGTGTGTACATCATAATATATATGTACAAATACACACATATATATATATATATATATATATATATATATATATATATATATATAGCTTAAGGACGATGCGGGTTGCCGTGATCCGGGTTTCAGCATGCCAGGGGCAAAGCCGGTCGATCAGTGACCCGATATATGACAAGTTGATCCTTCCTGCTGTTCTGCCCTCGATCGTAGACATCATGGCTCGTCAGTTTCCATTGGATGGATCAACTGAGACGACTGAACCATCCGATCAATCCATTTCAGTTCTGCTGTATCTTACCAACACACCTCCACAATCCAATACCTTACTTTCTTTTTTATCGTCGACATCTCGACCTTTGTCCTTTGACTGCTTCCCTTTTTAGGACCAGTGAATATGGATGGAAAGCAAGGAGGGTAAGACGATGCGTATTATGATAGAATTAGAATCGAGTAATTTGAGCATAGGGCAGGAAAAAGAACAAAAGGTAGAGGGGGAGGATGTTAGAGTTAGAGTAAAGATCGGGTAATGAGTACTGCTCCCCGCTGTCAGAAGACGTGAGTCGGCCATATCGATAGGAGAGAATGGTAGCCGGAAGGATTTTAATGATTTCTTTCCTTTTCCTTACGGAGGGGAAGAGAAAGCAAAAATAGAAGAATTGAGATTAATTAAAAAAATAATGTATGGTTTTAGAAGAAAAGTATGCTCGTTCAGTGTTGCCCGGGATATAAATAGAGATTGCTATAATATATGATGAATTAAATATTAACTAAATATATCATAAATTAAATATTAACTAAATATATCATAAATTAAATATTACCTAAATATATCATGAATTAAATATTACCTAAATATATCATGAATTAAATATTAACTAAATGTATCATGAATTAAATATTAACTGATTAAATCGTAAATTAAATATTAACAGGATATATGGTGAATTAAATAATACCAGAATATTTTATTAAATAAAAATAAACTGAATATATCAGGAATTAAATATTAACTTAATATATCATGAATTAATTATTACCTGAAAATATCATGATTAAAATATTAACTGAATATATTATGAATTAAATATTAACTGAATACATCTTGCATCTGTTAATAACTGAATATATCAGGAATTAATAATTAACTCAATATATATTATTAATTAAATAATAACTAAATATATCGTGAAGTAAATAATAACTGAATATATCATTAATTAAATATTAACTAAAAATATCATTAATTAAATATAAACTGAATATATCATGAATAGAATAACTTAATATATTATCAACGCTGAAATTGTTAAACCTGGAAGCCCTTCAACAGTTTGCTTTTTAAGATAGAACTTTTCGAGATAAGTTGGTGTGATATTTATTTTTTAAAAATCTTTTTATTAGATTCCAATGTTAATAACCACAACTTTCCCCTTTACATGTAAATTGGACTTAATATGAGTACATTACTTATTATTATTATTATTATTATTATTATTATTATTATTATTATTATTTATTTAAATGGAGAGTAGACAATGCGTTGTGGATGTGTTATCGGCAGCTCCCGTTACTCTCGCTTCTCTTTATTTGTCCCTCAGTCCTCATTTTTTAATGAGTGATTTTTAAGACAAAGGGAGAAGAAAATCTGTATTGTAGATTGGCAGTATTTTACGTGAACAGTCGCCAGAGATGTCGGAAATGTTCTGTTTCTATCCTTGTGGCTATGTCACTAGTAAGGATGCTGAAGGTAAACGTTTTATCTGAGCTGACGTTATCCGCCTGATAGTCAGGGACCTGAACCTTGGGTTAACCACTAAGGAGACTGTCATACCAGCAGGTGCAAAGTACTGGGTCTGCTGTATTGCTATTTGGTAAATGGATTCTGCGCCATGCAGTAGTTTCTGGTGGGACCTCTCGATTTCATATTAGTGAGTAATTGTTACGGCTTTACCTTATCGTGTGTTACAAAAATACATTTCTTCGTTTCTTTTTCTCTCTTATTTCCCCCCCTCTGCCTTGCTCTAAGCAAGTCTATCGATTAAAAATTAACTGAATATAACATGAATTAAATATTAACTGAATACATCACTAATAAAATATTAGCCGATCATATCATAATTTAAATATTAACTGAATATATCATAAATCAAATGATAAATGAATATGTCATGAATTAAATATAAAGTGAATATATGATTAATTAATATAAGCGGAATATATAATAAAGTACATGTTAACCGAATATATCATGAATAAAATACTGACTGAATAATTAATGAATTAAATATTAACTGACTATATCATTAATTTAATATTAATTGAATACATTATGAATAAAATGTTTTCCGAATATATACTGTCAAACATTTACTGGTATTATCATTAATTAAATATAAACTGTATATATTATAAATAAAATAATAACTGAATATGCTATGAATTAAATATTTACTGTATATATCATGAATTAAATATTAACTGAATATATAATTTATTTATTTGTAACTGAATATATTATTTATCTAATATTACCTGAATATATCATGAAATAAATAGTAATTGAATATACTATAAATTAAGTATTTACTGAATATATTACGAGAAAAATACAATCTGAATATATCATAAATCGAATATTAACTGAATATATGATAAGATAAATATTAACTGAATATATCATGAAAACACGATTTACTGAATAAATCATGAATCAAATAATAACTAAATATATCATTAATTAAATATGAACTGAAAATTGCATGAAGAAATATATATTGCATATATCATGAAATTAATATTAACTGATTTTGAATTAAATATGAACTAAATATTGATTTTATTATATTATTACTGAATATATTATAAATTAATAATAACCTGAATGTATCGAGAATTTTATATTAACTCATCATATTATGAATCAAATATTAACTGAATATATAATTTAGGGGCTTTTTTTAATTAGAGTGTGTGGCTGTCAACATATATAATAAACACATGTATTCTAACACATACATGGATTCTAACACATACATGGATTCTAACACATACATGGATTCTGCCAGCCTTTGGGAGATCCTTTTCTCATCTTGAGGGAATTGATTCTCTTGATAAGAAGACGAATGCGATTAACTCAAGATGAGAGGTTGGTTTTTATATTTCTTTATTTTCTCCCAGGCATTACTCTGAGCTGAGGAGCAATCGACGATCTTTACCTGGGGGGGGGGGTCCGTTCTTACACATCGCATGTCTATAAAAATTAGTTTATTGTTTTTATTCTTACAAATTACGATGCTTTATTTATATAAAAAAGCAAAAATAAATTCTTGCATTTTTTATTTACTATTGAAAATTATAACTTAAGTAAAGGTATTTTTTGTTTAAACAAAATAATACATTTTCTCTCAAATTTAAATAAAAATGATTAGTTTATTATATCCTGCCATCATTAGTTGATAAATATTGAAAATTTCATTGAAATTGGTTAATTTTCTGATTTTTGGTGAATTTTTATGCAAAGGGAGGGGGTCAAAATGTTTATACATTTTGAGCATCGACATTCATTTTACCCGTACCTAGTATGTTGAATAAATGGTTCAGCGCGAAATTTTGTTCAAATTTTCAAGTTTGAAATAAAAATTCTCAATTCTAAAATTTTGAGATTAGGATGGGTTATTTATATTATGCGATTCCGTCCTAACTTCCGTACGGATTTCCGAATCCTACATAAATATTCCAGAGTTCGATAAGACACGTTAAAAAAAAACACCAGAAATTACAATTGCGAAACTTTTTAAGAATAATATCATACAAAAGAACATAAATTCAAATATTCTAAAACTACAAAGATTTCCAGTTGTGTGAAGATGTACTTGAGAAGGTTTACATCGACCAGAAAGTTGCACAATGAGAATTATAGTTCAAATTATCCAAACACTCGATTTCTATTTTAGTCTTCTGTTCCTATAATCATTCTTGCTTTTTATTTGATATTTTCATGGCAATCGCTCCAGACAAGGCCTGAGGCCACTTAGTGCAAGCACCTAACAAGAACGAAAGATTGATATAGCAAAAGCTGAAATTGCATAATGATCTTAATTTTGAAAAGACTAAGGGTAAAAGCAGGAGGAAAATAATCAGTAGGAAGAGAGTTCTACAATCTTGCGGTTCTTGGAAAGAACCTAATGGAAATAGGAAACTATTACAATGAAATATCAAAACAGCTAATTGATGAAGACAACTAGAACTATGAGATAAACGAGCTTGAACAAGGGAATCAGGAAATAGATCAGACAATTCTGAAGAACACGATCCATAACAGTATTTACTGAAAAGACCAATACTAGCAGCATCACGTTTGTGAAAGCGACGTAACAGAAAGGATATAAAGAGATCAATTTCCCGCAAACTCTTTTCCACAGAAGACACACTGCGAGCATGTCTCTATTTATCGTTATTTTAATGGCAAGTGGTTGTCTGAACTCCAATCTATGGTCCGATCCTGGCCTGAATTTCACGATAAACCCTCATCTAGCTGAAACCACTATCAATAATTTCCCCCACTCTTTATCTGTGGCCAAACCTAAACGTAGATTCCACGAACAAAGCTTCTTTCTTGGAACTGTACGTATGTGGAACGCTGTTCAGTTTTCTTGTCTTTCAACTGACTACAATATGGTCGTCTTCAAGTTCAACGTGAACTTGTTTTTGATGAGCCGTCCCCTACAGTATTCCAATTTACTAAATTTCCACTACTAACGATTACCACGACATTTTCCTCATTGACTACTGTACACTCATTAACCCTTATCCTTGAGTGGCCCCCGGGTCTTGATAAGTGGTGACTCCTTTGTAAAAAAAAAAAATTGTAGATACTCTTCTGCACTTTATCAGGAACGCTCAAATAGGAAAGAGATTTATCAGTCGAAATTTTGTTTATCAAATTTGTGTGTATAATCGTACTTCCTTTCTATATGTTTATGTCCTTCTTGCTACACTTCCTTTTTTTTTACATCAATTCAGCTTTTTTACTTTCTTTTACCTTTTCTGCTTTTTTTACAAGTGGGTCACCATTTACCATGGCCCCAGGGTCACTCGAGGATAAGGCTTAATAATTATACAGTGGTCACCAGGACAACAGTGTAGTAATAGTTAAGAGTGGAAATTTTATTTAAGGGACCGACTCAGCAAGAACTTGTTTACATTGGACTTGAAGACGATCATATTGTAATCAGCGGGTAAGCAGGCCAGCATAACAGAATTCCACAGGTGGGCAGTTCTAAGTAAGAAGTAAGTTCATGAAATCTGTGTTTAGATTTAGGCACAGATAGAGAGTGGGGAAATTGTTGATAATGGTTTCAGCTAGACGAGTGTTTTTTATGAAAGTTTGGCAAAAGGTGGGGATCATAAATTGAAGCCTGGACGAACATTTGCCATGAAAATAACGCTAGAATAGATACAGGCTCGCAATATCTCTTTTGGTGGGAATGAGATTGCAGGGACGAGAAATGGACATCACTTACTAGGTTTCGAAGCCGGTTTTGAACTCTGTATAAGCAAATTAAGGTGCTCCGAGCAGTCAATCCCAGATTTGCCATTAAATGAATGTTTTAATATGCCAATTTATTAAGGAAAATATAAGGTTAAAAAGAAAGTTCTTGCGGGTTTTAACTTTTAAATTCAGATGAACATATCTCGGGTCAAACAAAAATCAAATAATTAAATAAATCGAAATAAGCACCATCAGAAACAACACAATTTTGCCAACGCAAAACAAGTGTACTCATGCCAATACATAAAATCTTGCGTACAAATAGTGATGAAGTCGCTGAAGGCGTTTTTTGATATCGCTTAGGGTTTTGAAGCATTTTTCGTGCAGAAAGTTGTCCAGATGGTTGAAAAATTATAGTCAATAGGTGAGAGGCAGAGTTACGTAGCCCAACTCGTTCTACATCTGCAGGGTCAGTTTAGCAACATGCGGTCGGGCATTTTTGTAGAGAAGTACTGGGCCATTTCTGTTGACTAATGTTGGGTATTGCCGAAGTTTCTGATGTATTTCATTAATTTGTTGGCAGTACTTCTCAGCCGTAATGGTTTCGCCCACATTAAAAAAAAGTGTAATGGATTAGATCGGTCACAGACCACCATACAGTCAGTATGACCTTCTTTTGGTGTAACTATGGTTGCGACAAATGTCGCATAGCTTCGTCTGCGTCTAACCACTGAGCTAAGTGTCGTCAGTTGTCGTAAAAAAACACTTTTCATCTTAAGTCACAACCCGTTTGAGAAACGGGTTGTTCTTGTCGCCTAAAAAAAGGAAAATGACACTTCATAACAGCGTTTCTTTTGGTTGTCGTTCAATTCTTGAGGCACCTATTTATCAATATTTTTGTCTTTTCAATCTCTCTCAAGTGGTTGGAAATCGTCGTATACATTACGTCTAATTCAGAAGCAAGTTCTCGAACAGTTGTGCATGGATTGGCTTCGACTGAGGCTCTTAATTGATCGTTGTCAAATCCGATGGCCGGCCATTACGCTCATTATGTTCAAGACTCTCGTCACCGCCACGAAATTTCTTAAACCACCATTGTGCTGTGCATTCAGTAGTGGCTACTGGACCAAACGCTTCGTTGAAATCGCGACCTGTTTCAGCAGCATTTTGGCCTGATTTTATTGAAATAAGAAAATTGTTCGAATTTGCTTCTTTTCCATCTTGCATTAAACGTTCTGAAATAATTGTTTTAAAACGATTGTAATTTAAACGATTGGACAGAGCGAAAAACACATTTTAAAATGATATATAAAGTAAAGGTATTATACCGAAAACTTATTTGAAAATACATTATTTGAAATAATAAAAAAAAAATATCCGCAAAATCTTTCTTGTCAACCTTATATGTATCTATCTGTCCTCAACGATTTTCAACTCGGTTCGATCTACTCTCTCCCGCTTCGAGTCCAATCTTTCCGATTTCTTCCGGGAGACCTATGAGCCATCAACTGCCTTCGATTAAGTCGTCAACCGTCGCGTCAAGATCGTTCCCAACTGTTCGTAACCGTCATAAACTATCGTAAACCTCATTGTTACTCCTAAATGTGATCGTAAACTAACTCTAACCATATTGACTTTCTTTGTTCCAATCACCGCCACACCTTGACCAATAAGCTCACCTCAGCTATCTTTTGTTTTCCTTTGTGAACAACTTCATATATACTGTCTTTCCATTAACCGCATTTCTTATACCTTATATTACCTGACAAACTTATTTTATCTTTTTGTTATATGTTTTCCTTTTTTCCCCTTTTTAACACTATCAACAATATCACATCACTAGCTTGAAACAGATTATCCGTCAGTCTCTCATGGTCGATATAAAACCGTTTGGTCTATCATGGTCACTTTTGTATGTTCGTTCCTCTGCCACGCTCATGTTTTAATTAATATTTTCAGTTATAGGGCATAACGCCCGGTATATAATACTACCATTAAGGAACTGGTCCGCACTCCACAGTGTCCCTTAAAAATCTGACCTCTCTGTATTTTATATTTTAAACAGGTAATGACGTTTAATTCATTAAAAACTTCTATTTATAAAAAAATTAAAAGAAACATATTTGAGTATCTGTAAAAACACAGAAAAAATATTAATTTTGGATAAAAAAAGTAAATTTCCAATTAAAAATTCATATTTTTGGGCAAACATATTTTGTGTATTAAATAGGTATATTAAAACATTCATGTACGTACTTGTGAAAAAAAAAGAAAATATCTCTGTAACGTTTATGTCATTTAATTTCTATTCATAGAGAAAATGGCACCAGTGCAGTTTTAGATACCCAAACACAGAAATTATTTTCATTCTATGAAAATCACATTCTTATTAAAGCAAAGTTTACAAAAACCCCAACGTGTGGATTACTTCCCAAATTTGTTTATGTTATACTGCACAAGTACCAAAATTGTTTAGATTATTAATAATTTCATTGGAATAAACATATCTCAGTAAAAGAAACCATTTTTCATATTTTCTCATGTTGACCTACGTATTAAATTGTTTAAAACGCAATATACACGGTGGCCAGATTATCAAGGTACATCTTAAACGGATGTGACGTGTCTCTGACGTCATGCCCCCCATATTCACTCTTAGGTGTTAAATAGCAGATGTGTCGGTCACGTTTAATTTCAAAATAGAATTTTTGTCGATAAACGCACAGATCTAATGGACGGAACTTTGGAATGAATTGTTTATTGTCTGCATTCGTATTAATTTTTCTTTCCTTTTTCTTTTGTTAATATTCACCTGCTGTTTTTCCCTCACTTTCTCTTAACCTCGCCCCTCATTTCATATAACTAGTACCCTAGCCCTGCTCCATTTTATATAAATGCCCGATGACCGTCACACTATCCCCTACTGTGTACAGCTTATTATTCTCAAAAAAGGGTCATGCCCTTATGTCTACGACAACAAATTACTTGGGATTCAAGAAGACATTGTTAATTACCCTCTTAACAAAATATTCCATTACGTATTCTTGCTCGGGATAAAGTACGTGTGACACATAGACATATTACTTTCTTTTAAATTAATCACTCGCTCTTCTCTCAGAAAATTGAAATGAAAGATTTGTTTAGCTTGATTGGCATATATATTTTCAAAACTTACTAACTAGTGTTATATTTTGGGTCTCATTAAAAGAGTCTTATTATAAGTGATGCTTAGAAGGAGTCTTATTAGAGTGTTTGTCGTTGAGGGAGTTTTATTAAGAGAGAGTCTTAGAGAGAGAGAGAGAGAGAGAGAGAGAGAGAGAGAGAGAGAGAGAGAGAGAGAGATGTTGTTGTAAGAGAGATTGTTCGTTTATAACGATTCCTATATATTAAATGTTCATACTTAGATGTGTTGAAGAAGGAGAAGCTCTTTGAGTGAGGAGATAGTGTTCAGACAGTCTTAGTGTAGATATGAGATGTAGAGTTCACATTGTCGATATGAGATGTCGAGACGTGTATGTAATGACATTTTATAACACAGATATATAGACATATAATACAATTTTCACTTTACCTTTTTGGTAGAATCACGAACATAAAACGACGGTTTATAAACACATGATGGGTTTATTTCTTCATGACCGGCCGTGGTTTTCTCATCAAGAATTCAAAGCTTCACATATTAAGTTTAAAAGTGATCGTCTCGCTTCTAGACGTTCGAATTTCAAACTCCAGACTCTCTCTGAGTTTCTCACTGACTGTCTCCCTAACTAACTAACTAACTCTCACTTCCTATATTGAGAAATCCATGCATGTCCGGCCTCGTGAGCAAAATTCACGTGTTTCAACATGCGCGACTTTGCACGTTTCCGACATTATGATTTCCCAATAACCTATTTTTCTTTGATATTTTTACAAAGGAATTCAACCTACATATCTAATTTATTCAACCCATATTTTATTATCCACATTCTTTCTAACAATTGAATAGTTTATTTATTATTTATTTCATCAGAATTAACAATTTACTGGACATTCCATTTAAACCTATTGTTGTTTAAAACTTATATCCAAGGTTCGATTTCTGCTTTCTCTTATTTTATTTTCATTTCAAGTATTTTTATACTTACATGAAAAGGGGACAGCCCTTATCATGTTACACTAGGTTTGCTTTGGTATCTAGCATTGTTGAAGTAAATATAGAAAATATTTACATAAAATTTTACGTAGATATATAAAATAATCATAATCTCTCTCTCTCTCTCCTCTCTCTCTTTCTCTCTCTCTCTCTCTCTCTCTCTATATATATATATATATATATATATATATATATATATACAGTATAACTCCTATAATTTGAACATCCGTTTCGTTCAAATTAGAGTATGCTGTTTAAGTTTCGTGATAAAAAAATGTGCTGCAGTTAACTTTAATTTTCTAAGCATTAAGAAATAGTAAATGAAATTCATTGCTATATGCTACTTCAAGTATATATTAAGTTGAGTTTACGATATATTGCAAGTAAGAATTGTTAAATAATAGTTCCAGGAACAAAAACATTGAAAATAAATTAAATCTACTCTTACTTGTTAGGTATTTATTACCTAAGTTATCTCTCAATATAACGCTATTTTCAACTCCAGCATCTAATTTTTCTATAATTCGACGTTTTTCGAGTAAAGTCAGTGTCACTTGTTGTCTTTTAGAGTTGCAATGTGATATGTTGTTTTACACTATTTTTAATATAACAATCTGAAAAAAAAATTACAGTTAGTGTAAATTACTTATCAATAGCTAATCTACATTAATTACATAGTACCATTATTAACATTTCTGCGCAATATTTGACTAAGCCAGGTAAACAGTTTTACTGCAACTCCGCATCAAATATGCTAATACAATTTTAATAACGAGACAGTTCAAGTTTAGAGAAAGTCCAGGTTTAGAAGAACTCCAAATGAGAGGAAGTCCAACTTTAGAGGAAGTTCAAATTAAAGGAGTTTTACTATATGTTGTGGTTGCAAGGTTGAACAATAATTAGTAAGGAAATACAATGAAGACGCAAACAACAAGATAACGCAATAATAAGTGTATTAAAGAAAAGGTATATTTACAATATGTACAAATGACGGTGTCGAGTCAGAGAGTCTTGGTGGGAGGACATGTACGCTCTTCGGCGTCACTTCTGGTGGCATTTGAGTAAGACACACCAAGGCCGACCTAGGCTTGCCATTTATAGTGTTATGTTATTCGCATATGCAAATAAGTGGTTGCCACCACAACACCCCCCTCCCAAGATTTGAAGTCACACAGATTTCAATATCTTTTTCTTTTTGGGTTTACCATTAATGGTTCATTCACTTTTCTTTTCCTACCTGATCTTCGGGGTTCAGGTGCATTTTGAGGCGGTTCCAAATTAAAAGATTCGTATATGATATCTATGGTGTCCTCCTCTTCGACTGTTGTCGTATCATCATCATCTTGGATATGACGTTTTTTTATCTGATTTAGGTGCCTTTTATGTATATTCTGTGGACCTTTAATCATGTATATACAATCACCAATGCGTTTATCCACTACTCCACATTCCCAGTAAGATGTGTTATTTCTGTAGCACTTAAAATATACTCGATCTCCCGAGTTATATTTCTTTCTTCTCGTGTGTGTAGTGTTTCGGATAATTGCCTGCCTTGGCAATAGTTTGTCAAACGCTGATTTTACTTTTCTGGCAAACATTAGATCAGCTGGTGATATGTTTGATGGTGTACTAGGATGTGGTGTAATCCTATATACTTGCAAGAATTGTTGCAAAGCTTTTTCTGTTGGTGTTCCAATGGATTTCTTTAACGCTCGTTTTAGCGTGTCCACGAACCTTTCCGCGAGGCCGTTCGACCTTAGATGATACGGCGGAGTCGTGATGTGCTTCACTCGGAACGTGTCGCAAAATTCCTTAAACTCTGCGGATGTGAACTGCGTTCCGTTGTCAGTGACCAGTGTGTCTGGTACACCGAATCTTGCAAACAACTCGTGTAGGAACCCTATTGAGTTGTTCGTTGTTGGATTCCTGCAACGCATTAAATCCGGCCATTTTGTGAAACTATCCACTACAATTAAATAATAGTTTTCACCTACTGGACCAGCGAAGTCCATGTGGATTCTCGACCATGGTTGGTCGGTTTTCGGCCAAGGTTTGTGTACTATAGGTGGAGATTTTGCCGCTAACTGGCATCCTTTACATTTATCAATTGTTGTCGCTATGTCAGTGTCCATGTTACGCCAGTACACGTAGCTTCTCATTAACGACTTCATTCGATTTATCCCCGGATGTCCTGTGTGGAAATCTCTTAACATCCTATTCTGCAATGTTTTGGGTATTACCACTCTCTCGCTGTACAGTAACACATCGTCACATATGGGGAAAACTTCCTGCACCTTTGTGTCCGTTATAATTTTCTCTTTTGTGTCCTTTATATATTCGTCTTTCTCGGCTTCCCTTTTAATGTCCGACAAAGTTACGGGTAGTTCCTTAATGATGTTTGCTACCATATTTTTTACTTCAACATTTGTCCGAATTGCTGCAATGACTGATTCTTCCAGATTGTGTTTCTGTGGTATCAGTCTTGACAGTCCATCCGCATGGCAAATCTTTTTTGATGCTAGATGTTGTAGCTGGAAATCGTAATTAAGTAGTATTGTACCCCAGCGCAGCAATCTATTTGCGGTGTATACCGACAATCCTTTTTTTGATCCATAGATCGTGACTAACGGTTTATGGTCGGTTTCAAGTATGAATTGTCTACCATATAAATATCGGTGAAATTTAGTCACGGCAAAGATTATGCTCAACGCTTCTTTTTCGATTTGTGAATATGCCCTTTCGGCTGGTATCAGCGTTCTCGAAGCGTGCGCTATTGGTTTTCTAGACCCATCCGGCATAATATGTTGAATGCATGCTCCTAAGCCGTAGGAGCTAGTGTCACTAGCGACGACTATTTTTAAATTTGTGTCAAAGTGCGTTAAGAATAATTCGGATGTTAGTGCGCTCTTTATTTTGTCAAAAAGCGGTTTGACATTCTTGCGTCCAGTTCCACGGTGTATCCTTTTTAAGCAGATTATTTAAGGGGGCTCGCAAGTTATGCATTCCTTCAATAAAAGATTGGTAATAATTTGCGAGTCCTAAGAAACTCTGCAAGGTTGTTACATTATCGGGTGCTGGCATATTTTTTATTGCCGCAGATCTGTCCGGGTCTGGACGTCGTCCATGTTTGTTTATTATGTGTCCAAGATACTTAATCTCGCTCATACAAAAGTCACATTTACTTTCTTTTACTTTAAAGCCGAATTCTTGTATTCGAGTAAATACTTGTTTCAAATGTTCCTTATGTTCTTCTAGGGATTTGCTCCGACAACAATGTCGTCCAGGTATGCACATGCGCACTCAATACCACTTAGCATGGTGTCCATCGCTTGCTGAAAGATGGCAGGCGCTACTTTGATGCCAAAAGGCAATCGGTTGTATTTGTATAATCCCTTATGCGTATTGATGCATAGTATTTTTGAGCAATTCTCCACGACCGGTATTTGCAAATACGCGTCGCTCAAGTCTATCTTGGAGAAGATATTACCCCCATTCAACTTCGTGAATATTTCCTCTGGGCTTGGTAGGGGGTAATGGTGATCTTTTAATAGGGAGTTGATCCCGGTCGAAAAGTCTGCGCACACTCTAACTTCGTCATTCTTTTTCTTTATGTATACGGTGGGGGCTGCCCACTCGCTGTGTTCTATTTTTGATAGAATTCCCGTCTGTTCCAATCTATTTAATTCTTTATCAATCTTTTCCAACCCAGCGAACGGAACATTTCGCTTTTTTCTAAAAATTGGGCTGGCGTTTTCTTTAAGTTCAAACGATGCCTTGAATTTATTGCAGCGACCTAAGTTAGTCGTGAATGCCTCAGGAAATAATTCTTTTAAATCGTCTTTTATATTTACTGTTGTTGGAGAAGAACATTCTAATTTTTTACAGCATGTATTGATTGGCTTATCTCATAGTCTGAATTTCTCAATTAAATCTATTCCAAACAGATTTTCACTATTTTTTAGTACGAATATTTTTAATTTCTTCGAAATCCCTTTCAATTTTATCGGGAGGACAACTTCTCCTTCAAATTTTATACTCCCACCAGTTACCGTCCGGGCTGCTTTACTAGTTTTAATCATGGCCGGTTTTCCCAACTTTTTCCACGTATTCAGGTTTATTATAGAAACATCGGAGCCGGAGTCGAGTTGTAACTTTATTGATGTTTTAAATATTTCAACTTTTACGTATTTTCGCCGATCTTTGTCTAATTTTGTATTTGATTTTGTTTGCTGTACTCTCTTTCTGGTGTAATCTTTATATTTGCAGCAATCACTTTTGTGTCCCACCTTCTTAAAAATGTAGCATTTTTCTTCTTATAAGGACAATCTGATTCCCAATGCTTTTCTGCATATCTCTTACAGTTATATCTAGGAAGAGGCTTGTTATATTCTGTACTATATTTATGGTTATTATCTTTGGAATATCCCGTTCCATTGCTTTTCTTTGTAAAGTTCTTGGTTGGTGCGTATGGTTTTCTAACTTTTCTTACATATGCCACTCCGGATTCTTCTATATTTTTTAAATCCTTTTTTAGTGTAATGGCCCTTTCACAGTCCTCTGCTAGTTTCTGGAGGGTTAAATCTTGCTCAGATTCCAGCTTAGACAACACTCGTCTGCGTATTTCTGCATTTTTCGTGGAAACTAACCCTTGAGCGAAGATTAGACATTTAAAATCTTCTACCGTTAGTTCTGCAAGCTTAAAATTATCGCAGTTTTTATTGACAACTGATGCGTATGTCAAATAATCTTGGTTGTCCATCTTTCTTAGATTCATGCACAGCCATCTTTTATGAAAAAGAGATATATTTGGATTAAATAATTCTTTTAGTAATTTTACAGCTTCCATGAACTCTAATTCCGCAGTTTTTTTTAGGTAATATGTAATCTACGAATTTGCTGTGTTCTGATGTACCCAATTTTCTGAGTAAGAGGCTCACTTTCTGACTAGTTGGCCAATTTTTACAGTCCAGTTGAAAAACATCCTCGTATCTTGTGTAGTATGCTTCAAAATTCTTCTCTTTCCTCAGGCACATAATGAAATGTGTCCATGCTATTAAAAATAGTTGTATGGGAGAAATTAACACTATCGACATTTTCTCGATTACTCTTTAGTAGTTCCAGTGTTTTGGCAAAACGTTCCTCTTGTCTTTCTTCATATTCCAATTGTAGTTTCTTATGCCTTTCTTCCTGTTCCAATTGCAGTTTTTTCTGCTTTAATTGCGCCATTTTCTGCTTTTCTTCTTGTTCCTGCTGCCATTTCAATAATCTGTCCTCTCTCTTTTCCTCGCGGTCAGCCTGTGCCTGTATTTGTGTTTGCAAAAGCTCGTTTTGTGTAGCTTGTCTGCGTTCATCCCGCCAGCCTGTGCTTGTAAAAATTGCATGAACATTTTTGATAAGTCTTCCATGTTTTTTTTTTTAGTGTGTAGTTAAAAAAAATATTGTACCATGTACAATATACACCGGTTTGGGTTACAATAAAAAAGCAAATTGCTGTAAGCTCCTGTTTTCAATAATAATATCGCTGTTTGCAATAATATATTCTTTTTGCGAGTCACGCTGCAAAAAAAAA
The DNA here is from genome assembly GCF_053919585.1 of Euprymna scolopes. Lineage (NCBI taxonomy): Eukaryota > Metazoa > Mollusca > Cephalopoda > Sepiida > Sepiolidae > Euprymna > Euprymna scolopes. The sequence continues at coordinate 150,603,594 of NC_136491.1, forward strand.
AAAAATAAAACAGGTTTATCTGGAATCACGAAATGGAATTGACTTTCCGTTTTTAGGCACTTACTAATAAGTAACTCTTTCCACAAAATAAAAGTTTGGGTTTTTTTTTTTTTTTTAATCGAGTCACAATTGAATAAATGTATGCAGTACATTTAGTTCTTTGAGTTTTTTTCTCTAGTATTTTAGTAATTAAAATACCTCTTAAATTGAGATTACCTTTTTTTCCGTGACGTTTTACTGTATTATCCGTTATTCAGTGACAACTTCAAGAAAAAAAAATCCTTTCCTTGAATTTTAGTTTTAGCTGTGGTATTTCCTTTTAGTACCGACGTCAACCAAAACATTAATTAAAAAATCCTTTAGTTGTTGTTTTGTTTACGGAGAACAGTAATTAGAATCCACTGGTGAACTTTTTTCGTAGGTTACTTCCTAGCTTTTCGTAATACGGGTCTGACCTCTCGTTTTTGCGACAGAACAAACTTCGCTTTCCGTTTGCAAGCTGGTCCTTTAGTAAGATTTGTCGTGTAGCGACAAAACAAAAATTCACTTTTACATTCGTTTGCAAGTCGGATTCCCAGAAAACGGCGTAAATTGTCGCTTTTGCCACGTTAGAGTTTTTTTTTTCACTTGAGTTGAAACTTCTCTTTAGCGTAAAATCCGTTTGCTCGTCAACACTTTGCATTCCTTAAAAAAATGGTCAACCTTTGCGTTGTACTTTTTTTTTTATATAGTTCTTCGTCAAACTGTTATATTTGACGCTTCATATCTCGTCGCCAACTGTTGTGGTTGCAAGGTTGAACAATAATTAGTAAGGAAATACAATGAAGACGCAAACAACAAGATAACGCAATAATAAGTGTATTAAAGAAAAGGTATATTTGCAATATGTACAAATGACGGTGTCGAGTCAGAGAGTCTTGATGGGAGGACATGTACGCTCTTCGGCGTCACTTCTGGTGGCATTTGAGTAAGACACACCAAGGCCAACCTAGGCTTGCCATTTATAGTGTTATGTTATTCGCATATGCAAATAAGTGGTTGCCACCACAACACTATATATATACACAATATGAACCAAGATGGCTGCTGGAAATAACTCAAGATATTTAGCCTTCTATGAATTTTCTTTCTATTCTCTTTGTTCCGACATTATATTGTCATACATTTTCTTACTAATAAATATTAATTTTACTATCACAATTAAAATTCAATATGCCAAACACATTTTGTCATTTAGGTATCTCCACGGCAGTGTGTAAAACGTCAGCATTGTACACATTAACAGCAACGTCATCATTTCGTGTGTTTGTATCAATTTCTATAAATGCCCATAATAATGGAAGTAACGTTTTTTTTTTTTGCCATGGATAAAAAACAAAATAAGACTTTTGTAAAACAAATAGATTTTTATTAACAAACTACACAGACTAGAGATAATAAAATAAAATTAATTTTTACGTCATGTGTTGACACTCATGTATCTAAAGATAATGTTGCTTACAGGCCTCAATACTTTTTTGAAAAAGGCGCAGAAATAAATATCACTCTCTATCAATTTAAATAATAAAATAAAAACGGATTTTTTAGGCTGCTTTTGGATTTGCAATTATAATTATCTCAATAGTCTCTTATATAAATATATATATTTATTATTGGAAACCATGTTATAAAAAAATCTTTGTTTAAACTTCATATCGCATAGTATCTGAAGTTAATAACGTTTAAAGCTTTTTAAAAATAATTATTTTTTAGAATTCTGTTTTTGTTGTTGCAATTCAATTAATTATATTACCGAGAAATAAAATCAAGAACAAGTGTTTGTCTTTTTAACATAATAATATTGCTTTTATTTTCAATTTTATTTACAACCTTAAGGTAAGTGAAATGAATAACGTGTTTATATATATATATATATATATATATATATATATATATATATATATTAATTATTTGATCTTTCCAGCTTTAAAAATGTTGAAATTTTTATCGACCCACATTTATTTTGTTTAGTTTTCGTAACATGAAATATAGGAGCGGGGTAGACCACATAAAAATATATATTTTCTCTAATATATTTGTCGAGACTAACTTTAATTATCTAAGATTATTTAATAATGAATGAATATCGAACATTTACGGGCAAATATGAAGATTATTTGATTTTTGCCAGATTTTTAAAACATAGGTATGTTTACGGCTTTAAAAAATGCCACTACATAGAAACGTTGTTTTAAAGCCTTGATAATGTAGACACGATTTTTGTCTCGCATTCTCATTATTTTGCATGCTGTAAATATTTAAAAAGATATTAGCAGTTTATTTGAAGCTTTGTCAATTAAATGGTAACAAAGTTAAGATGATAATAGCAAATTAAATTACAAATGTATCGTATTACATATAGGAGTTAAAACTGTGGCGCGCTTTGGAGGTACCTAGTGTTCTTCATCAAGAGTAAGAGTAAAGAAAACAGAACTCATGAGTATTAATATGCTTACGTTTTTGTTGGAGGGTAAAGTTGTTTAGAATCTGTTTAGAATCTGTTATTATTTTATATATATAAAAGAGAATGTGTTTACTTTATTATTTATTTTGCAGAACTATAGTGAATATAGCTGTTGTGATATAGTCATAACGGTATTAATTTGTATTTGGAATTTTGCGTTTGTTAAAATATGGGTAATATATTTTATTAATATACCAACTGGATGCTCGTATTTATTATTACAGAACTAATTCTCCATCGATTATATTGTATCTAATATATAGTAGCGATTTCAAAAGTGAAAAAAAATATTACTTGGCTGCCGTCAGTTAGAATCGAAACCAAAGCATTTAACATTCCAGTCTTGATTGTTACTGTTTGAGCTATTATCAGACAGATTAGAAATAGTTAATAATAAACCGATCTGAACATTATATATATATATATATATAAGTTTCATTTTTTTTTTCAATTTTGACACCTTAGCAGCTATTTTTCTCGGCATAGAACTCATTAAAGAACGATCCTCCCAAAATGCAACCATTTAAGTCGTTTGGCACCATTCTGCGACCCAGCATTTCGGAGAAGATGCACTTAAAAAAGAAAGTCAGACATACAGACACACAGAGTCATTATAAGTTTTATAAATTAGAATTAAACATCAATTAAGTGTTGTTTAACTGTGTCCAAAAACTGTCATTAAAAAAATATTTCGTTATTTAGTAATGTGCCAGATATATCCAAGGCTTTTGACAGGGTATGCCACGCTGGTGTTCTCATTAAACACAAACCCTATGGTATTACTGAATGAATACGTAACATAAATCCTTTTTAAATAAAAGAAGAATCAAGGTTGCCCTCGATGCCCGTACATCAAAACAATATGATATAAATGCGGATGTACCTCAGGGGTTAATTCTTGACCCTTTAATATTTCCGATATTCATAAATGACCTCTCTAATAAAACTGAGATGGGTATATTTGCTGACGACACCACGCTCTATGACAGGCACAAGGGAAAATGAATGAACATGCAACCAATCTGTAGTGGAATGGGAACAAAAATGAATGGTCACATTCAATGCTGCCAAGACTAAGGTACTTTTCTTTAATAATCACAAGAAACCTTTTCAACCACGAATAGCTATGGCTAATGATACATTACCTTAAAGTACTTTATTCAAACTCCTCGGCTTAATGTTCACGGGGAACAGGAATAAAAAAAGACACATTGAGGGCATTGCCGCGGCTGCTGCAAAGAAGGTGGGCTCTATCTACTGTACTAGAAAGTTACTTACGCCTGAAAGTATCCTGTACCTGTATAATGACACCATTCGCACATGCATAATATATTGTTGCCACGTTTGGGCTGGTGCATTTACGACTAGTCTCTTCCTCTTAGACAGGGTTCAAAATAGAGTCGCCAATCTAATAGTTCCCGCACTGTAAGCTAGGCTTCAACCGCATCGACGAAATGTTGCATCCCTCTGCTAGTTTTATAAGTATTTAAAGGGTGGTGCTCGACAAACTACAAGCCCATGCACCCACTTCACCTAAATAACTCCGGCAAACACGAAAAACAGCGAAGTTCCACCCCTTACAAAGTAGAATTCCACAGAAGTAACAGTTTTCTCCCTAAGACTGCTAAACTTTGGAATTTCACTTCTGGGTTTCTGCTTCTCTAACTGTAATGGCATGCAGAAGGTCAATTGTAATGTAAATAGACGTTTTGCTGCTCAGCTCCCTACACAGTATCCCTGAAAATTATGTCTAGAGATGCATTTCTAGAAGCCTGTGTGGAATATATATATATATATATATATATATATATATATATATATATATATATATATATATATACAGGGTGTCCGTAAAGTTACTATACAGTCTTATTGTTTTATTGTATTATATTTGTATTAATAGTTAATAAGTTAATATTTATTTTTTTTTGCAGGTTTATTTAATCAAGCATGCCTTGTAAGACTGTATAGTAACTTTACGGACATCCTGTATATATATATATATATATATATATATATATATATATATATATATATATATATATATATATATATATATATCGTCGGCCAATTTCTCGTATCCCAGAATTTCAGTTTCCTCTTCCCTCAGTGTTTGGATCGCAGATAGCGTCTCAGACTAATCTGAGCGTGGAATTTGCGTAGGCAGAGAAGGCAAGCAATGCTTGGCAGGGGGAGTTGTTGTTCAGCACGAATTTTCTTGATATATATATATATATATACATATATATATATATATGTATATATATATATATGTATATATATATCAATAAAGAAAGAAAATGACGACAGAAAACTATATAGTAATATATATATAGATTTATTCATTTATTCAATAAGGCTATACGTGAATTGGGATGTAAGATAACTGAGAACTCCTTATACCATGATATTTCGAAGCCTAATGTTTTTCATCACAATAGGAAAGAAAATGCATAGGTAACATAATAGGGATGCGACGTCTAGTCATATTTACATTAGGAGAAAAATAAAATATTGAGGCTGTTTCGGGAAGCTAAATTGATGTTTCTGATATCGGAGGAGTTTAGTTTTTTCTTCATATATATCCTACACCTCAATATATGTATACCTTTATTGAATAAATGGATAAATCTATATATATATTACTATATAGTTTCATATCGTCATTTTATTTCTTTATTGATTTCTATATAAGCATTAAAATTATTTGTTGAGCTTTGAATTGTCGCGATTAGTCTCTTCCTAAAGAATTGATATATTATTCCCTTATTTAAACTCCCCCATGTATATATATATATATATATATATATATATATATATATATATATATATATATATATATATATATATATACATATATATATATATATTTGTGTGTGTGTGCGTGTATAGTGATTTAAAGGTTAATGAGGTTTTTGAAGCATAAAAACGATATCGATGTCAATTTTTGTATTTAATAATTTATTTTTTATATTTCAAGTGGTCCTCCGCTCTTGGTCACAAAAAACATATCGAAATTTTGAAACGTATTAGCGTTTAAACGGCAAAAAAGAGAAGCAATTGATTTCAATATGTATAATAAAAGGTTGAATATTGAAACAAATTTGTTAAACGGTAAAAATTATGTTATTAATAGTTATCATAATGATAGCATAGTAAAGTGTTACTAACAAAGGCGTTAGTTTTTAATAATAATAATTCGGGGAAAGAGATAGAGACAATGTCGGCTTTTAATCTGGATGAAATTCTGTTCCCTCTCCCCTGCTGAAATGGTACACTGGAAAAGGTAAAACATAAATATACAAACAAAAATTGGCAAAATTAAAAAAAATAGAAACAAAATACAGCACTCTTCTTCCACAAACGGCAAAAATAATTCACGTGAACTCTTTAGAACATTGTTGCAAGGAATAAACGCTGTCCATACTACAAATTTCCAATTTTGTTTTTCAACGTCTTTAATACTCATTTCGATATTTTTGTGACCAAGAACGGAGAGCCACTTGATATATAAAAACTAAAATATTAAGTACAAAAATTAACATAGTTTTCATGCTTCAAAAAACCTTCATAACCTTTAAATGACTATTGTAGAAGCATACTTGGACTTTTAACATTATATATATATATATATGTGTGTATATATGTATAAATATATGTATGTATGTGTGCATATATATATTTAATAACAAAGATAAGGATACATACTATTGATAAATTAGAACCTATCAATATAATAGAATACCCACTATATTAGATAGAGCTTTATATTTAATAAAATGTTCCTTATTATATATATTTTTTAATTTCTGTTAACCACTATGGTTTATCTTGTGATAAATTTAAAAATCAATGGGTTAAGTATTTTTCATTATTACAATTCCTTGTTTGAATATTGTAATTTATTCAATTTTTATCTCCATCATCATCTTTTTTGTTCATATTAGAGATGGGATGATTCCGATATTTTCCCGACTCCGATACAATTACATATTCTGTTCTAAATTTCATATTCCAATACAATTATCTATTCCGACTCTTTAAAAAAATGTAAATATACAATTGTTTTGGGGGGTGCGACACAAACACTCATGTAATACGTGCATTCTTTTAACAGGCATCAGAATATACTCGTGGAGGTGTTCGACAATTCAAAATGAATACATATTTATCATTTCATCATTAATACGTACGAAGAAAAAACAAGTTTTAAAGAAAATCAAACAAAACCAAAACAATAAAAAAGAATTGGTTTTGGCATCGGGAAAGAAGCATCTGCGTTTCTTTATTCTGATACCAATTTTGGCCCCCTAAAATTTTCGATTTTCTCAATTCCCGATTCCAGTTAACCGTCCTAACACTAGTTTGTATGCATGTTTGTGTATGTGCAACTCTTCGTTTTTAAATTAATTTGTTTTTCTAAATTTATTTAGTTCTGTCCTCTTGTAGATTTGCCGTTCATTATTTTCTTCTGAATTCTTTCTTTCCTTCTGATTTTTCCTTAACTTTTCTTTCCCATTCGATCTTTGTTTTTATTCCTTCATTTTCTCTGTGCATTCTGCCCTGATTCTGTCTTCATCAAAACTCATTCCCTAATTCTTTCCTTTCCGCTTTTTTCTTCAATGTCTTAGTTACACAAATCCTGTCAATTTTGTCTCCCTGGAGAAGAACACGATTCCTGCCAACGAACAACCCCCATCCAATTCATTACCCCGCCCCCCCCCCATTCAGTGGCCTGACGCTTGTTACAACGGACAGAAGCGTCACCACCGTATCTACACACCCAATATGGCTACAAACATCACTAAGTCCACCATCACTAATAACGACAACAACAACTGCAAACAAAGTAAAAAAACAAAACAAAAAAAACAAACACGAAAAAGCAACGATGAACAGAAATGATTCCCGACTGGCACGCGTTCTGTTGTTAGTGGTCGATATTTCGTTTAATGGCAGCCCTGTGATCTCCGGCCCTCGTAAAACCTACCGACTCGAATGCTTCGCCCCAACCATCCGCGTTCATTGCGTCGACCTGACTAACACAGAACTCATTATAACACCACAGGAGATGGCCAATACGGTCGTCAGTGATTCTGTTTAACGATAGCGAGTCTAACCACCGGAAGTGAAATTTGGTACAGCTAGCATTGAACGATGCCAGTGCGGACATTCTTAGGTGAGAACGTTGGAAAATATCAAGCTGAGATTACGGGACGATTACACCCCCTCCATGACACACACACATTAAAAACTATTCATGTTCGTATAATGCGTTTTGATCGGACTATTGTTGTTATCCTGAGTATTTCTGCAACGTTTCGGTCGATGTAGCCTACGACCTTTGTCAGGTATGTTGAAAAATTACTTATCAGATTGAGAGCAGTAGTATATGGGAACCTATAATTATAAGTAAAAGCAAAAATTATACAACCCCCTCCTTAAAATTTCAACCATAAAAGGGAGATAATCAATTGTTAAACTATATTAGAGTTTCCTCCCTTTGTCGACCAATTTCTTTTGACGAATACCGAAATCGTGGCGAAAAACAAAAACAACTTCAAGAACACGAAACAATTTACGGAGCCAGTAACTTTTCTCTTTTCTTTTCCAAGATAGTGACCAACATGCCTGACGAAGGTCAAATGCTATATCCATCGAAACGTTGCACAAATAACACTCAATATGAGAACAATAGTCCGATCAAAACAAGTAATAAGGATAATTAATCCTTATCTAAAATATTCACGACTGTAATATTCATGTTCGATTCTAAAAATATTCAGTATTACTACAGACTGTGCCCCGATAAACTTATTACACTTGCATTCTCTTAATGTAAATACTCCCGACAAACTTATTACATTTGCATCCCCTTAATGTAAATACTCCCGACCAATCCCACGTGTAGCAAAATCCCACCCTTTCATTCCAGAGAAAACTTCCTACTCTAATAGCTTCTCACCTATGACCGTTTTTTTAATTCCCTCTCTGCTCCTTATTTCCTCAATTTTACCAACATACCGAAAATGAAATGTTATGATTAAATATATTGCTGCAACCATCTTTAATTACATAGATTAAATAATATTTAAAATAAATTTCTTAGGAACGTTTGTATTATTTCATATTCTTTTTAAAATAGAAATAAAAGAATAAATATTAAATTTATTTGTATTATATTATTTCAAAATTTGAAGTTGGTTATTTCTCATTTTGAAGTTGATTATTTCTCATTTTGAAGTTGATTATTTCTCATTTTGAAGTTGATTATTTCTCATGTTGATTAATCATTTTACATGAAGATAAGTCCATTTTGAAGTTGATTATTATCATTTTGAAGTTGAAAAGGTATAGAGCATTTACTATAAATATGGTCCATAATCATCGTAGCCCCTTATGTCACAGAAGCAAAGTGTAATATCTGTTCTGATACTACACTTCATCTTTTCTGTCCTCGGTCGGTGGAGGAGAAATTTTTATTTTTGTTCTATCCAGACTACCCCTTTTTGGGGAGCTGGATTTTCCCATATTAAAAACCAACTTCGTGTCTTACTCTGCCCTCGTGGAGAGGTATATAAATACTAACATGCTTTTTGTTTAAAAGTAAATAAAAAGTAATAAACAAATTATTAGTTCCCTCAGGTCATTAGCAATGACGACGTTCTGCTAAATTAAACCTAGAAAAAAAAACTTGTTTTATAATCAATAAACTTTTCGAAACCATGGATTTTCTCTTGTTTTTGGCAGCCGTCAGTCTAGAAAACTATGAGATTGCGCCTGTAGAGGTGATTGAACACCTTTTTCTGTGGCTAAATAAACCTACTTTCGATCTACATTCTCGGTTGCAGACGTCGCAGGTGTACACCACTGTATCGCATTGGTGGTCTGTTGAATTATGTTGACTAGCCTTCCTGAATAGTTTTTTGGTCTCCACCCGTTCTGCGATGTTACTTTCGCTAGTTGTTGGGCCTTTGGTTACCGTTTGTCTCCAAATGTTGTGGACTTTAGTTTTCAGCTCCCAGTTGGTAGGGTCAATATCACATGCTTTTATGTCGCGTCGACATAGCGGAGGTAAGGACGATCAATTTTCCTTTTGCTACTAGTGAGTTCACCGTAGAAGATTCTCCTATTGTCCACGCGGTGCACATGACCTATCTAGCGTAGGTGTCTTTGGTGAAGGACGGTGAACATGGAAAGAATATCTGCCTTTGCAAGCACAGCATTGTTTGTAACTTTGTCATTCTAAGAAATTCCAAGAATTCTCCGCAGACTACGCATGTGAAATATGTTCAGTTCTCGTTTTTCGTGGCTGTAAGTTGTTCATGCTTCGCAGCCATACAGAAGAGTGCTGATGATGTAGGCCATGTAAACATTCACTTTCTTGTACACATCTTGTGAGATGTTTATTTTCCCACACACGAATTGTCAATTTTGCAAGAGTAGTGGATGCCTTTCCAATGCGCTTGTTGAATTCTACATCAAGAGATAGGTTGTCCGAGATTGTAGACCCGATATATTGGAATTGACGGAATACGTCTAAGCACTGCACATATATATTGATGATGGGAGATGATGGGGTTCCTTTAACTCATAGCCTGGGTTTTCTTCAGGCTGATTGAAAGGCTGAATGCTTTGCAAGCATTGGAAAACCTGTCCATAAGTCTTTGAAGTCCTTCTTCAGTGTGGATACTATTAATGCATCTTCAGTAAACAGTAGATTTCTGATGATAACTTATTGGGCCTTGTGTCCTTGGCTGAAGGCGATTGATGTTGAAGAGGCTGCCATCCGATCTAGAGCAAAGGTAAACTCCGTCTCCTGACGAATTTAAAGCATATCTCAGGTGAAGGGCAAGGAAAATGCCAAATAGCGTAGGAGCAAGCACATCTCCCTATTTGACACAGTTTTTTTACACCAAACTCAGCAGTAGTTTCTCCGTCGAAATGTACGATGTTCATCATACCGTCATGAAATGACTCTATAATGCTCAGGGGTTTGGGAGGGTAGCCAATGAGAGGCAGCATCTTGAATAGCCCGTCTCTACTGACTAGGTCGAATGCCTTAGTAAGATCAATGAAAGCAATGTACAATGCCCTGTTTTGTTCTCTGCACTTCTCCTGGAGTTAGCGTAGTGAGAAGATTATGTCAATACTGGAACGTTGATAGATAAACACTGTGATTCAGGATATATTCTTTCAGCAAGAACTTGCAGTATCGTCAGAATGATGCAGAAAAACAGTTTGCTGACGATACTCAGTAGTAAGGTACCCCTATAATTATTGTAGCCACTGCGATCCCCTTTATTCTTGTATAAGTTTACTATGTTTGCGTTTCTTATGTCCTGGGGAACAGCGCTTTCTTCTCAACAACGTTGCAAGAGTTGGTATAATAGCTTGAGGAGAGCGGACATAGTCGAAGGGCTAATAGAGGGTCTTTATTTGGATTATCCTTTTATTTCTGAAAATCCCTTCTCTGGGACTCAATGAAAGATAAAGTTTCTCAGAGTTCGCATCGTACCAGTCAATGTTTTGTCCACCGTTTCTCCTTCCATAAGATGACATTGCAGCAGAGTATGCGGCCTTCTTCAGATTTTCCCACATTTCTCTAGCCGAGCCGTCTGAGTAAATATAATTGGCTGCGAAGTTGATTTCAAACTTTTTGACCCTGTCTTGATGTTTCGTATTGGTTACATTGATCTTTGATTTTCAAGCTTATTTGGCGTAGAACAATAGTTTGTGGTTTTACTGCAGCGTACAAGTGAATGATTGGTGTCACAGTCAGAACTTTCTCCTGGTGAAAATCAGATCGAGTTGTTGTCAATGTTTGATCTTGGGTATTTTGTAGAGAAGAAAGTGTTGGTTACACAGAGGTCGTACATTGAGCAGAGTTCTAGTAATCTTGGTCAATTTTCATTGCACTTTCCTACTCCGAAGCGTCCTAGGCAGATGGGCCAAGCTTCGCTGTAATTCCCAACTCGAGAAATCACCCATAACGATAGGATTTCATGATTTTTTAAGTTTTGAATGTAAACGTCAAGTTCGTTGTAGAATGCATCTTTGGTGCCATCGGTTGCTGTCAGAGATGGATTGAAGATCGTTTAAGCCAGCCAACATTGTGCGGACATTCCAACTCCCGAGCTTGAGTGCTTGTTTCTTTTTGGGTTCTGTTTGATTGTATGGGCATCGGTATCTGTCCATTTTTCGGAAGAGATCCTATGCCCCATGCACCCCATCAAACATGGGGCCAATGGCGGAGTCGCACCTTACTTGCTGAGGGCTGCTCAGCCTTATGAGGGCGGTAGCTGTCCGATTGGGTTGAATAACTTCTCCCACCATCAGGAATAGCTCTTGGCGCCTAGCTATACGCCAATCTAGCTTTGGGCTTATAATCAGTAACTGTCATTCCTCTGAGTGGTTCTACAATGTGTAGCTGAAGTTGTCTCTCCGGGGCACAACCATGGGGATTGGTATGGAGAAGTTGAGTTGCCCAAGCATTAATATCGCCCTCTCTTATCTCGTTGGTGTACTCTGGAGGAATGGTGGGATCAATATGTCTGGAACCAGCTCGACGCCAGTGTCCGAGACAGTGGGAAGTACCTATAAGGGCTGTTTTACCTGGCCTTTGCTGAGCCAAGAGTTAACCACAAAGCACCATCACATGGTTTAGCTTACCTGCTGAAGCAAGGAACCGGTGTATGGCAACGTGGAACCACACGTGAGAGATTAGGAGATGATTGAGAACTAGTGACACTCGTCCACCACCGGAGAGTCAAGCAGTCGAGCTACAAAGGTGCTACCGCTTCTACATTTTCTATATTAATCTTTAGGATTATTCGGACTACTGTTTTCATTTTGTGTATTATTTTCACAACGTTTCGGTCGATGTAACCTCCAAACTTTATTGGGTACATATTGTCGAACTCGAGAATCTTTCTGCCGAATTCAAAAATCTTTACTGAATTTCAACCATTTATTTAATCTATCAGCTATCACTAGGAAGCATTTATAATTGCATTTTGAATATCACGTGAATTGGTGATTGAACGTTCAACATTCAGAAAATTGTACATTTCAACTAAATTTTATCAAGTACTTTGCCCACTACTCAACGGAAAATTCTGGCATTCGTTAATTCGGCAGAATACAGTTTAAGATAGTCAGAGGTTACATTTGGCAAAAAAAAACAAAACAAAAAACAAACACACAAGATGAGAACTGTAGTCAAGATTATTCAAATAATACGAATTATCAATCCCCATCTCCTAAAGTTAGAGACATAATTATTATTTATTATTTTTATATTTCTTTAAGTTTTTTGCTTTCGAACTGAGCCTTTATTTCTTTGCTCCGACATTTACACTGTTGATAGGAAATTATCATATCAATTACTAAGTTAAATATTCCATTTAAAAAATCCCACAAATTTTCTCTCAATTAATTTTTACCATTGGTCATAGATTGATCAAATCCCATCTTTATTTTATGATGTCACTGTTACTCTTAAACTTATTCAGTTATTTGTTCATATGAAAGTGGCAATACGCATGCGCAGTTGATGTACACACTTTACTTACATATGCAGGGTTGATCGCCATTAAAAAATAACAGCGAAGTATTTAAAGCAAAAATAAGAATAGTTTCTTTTATATTATACATGAAATTTAGCCTTTCTGAGTTACAGGGCTAATTTAAAAAATAAAGTCTCCTATATTTTTAATTTTAAAAATTGAGGAGCTATAACGATGGGAGTGATATCATTAAAACCAGCGACGATTTGTATTTTAAGACGAATTTCTACATAGTCATTGCCATTCTCAATAAACTTTTGCCAAAAATTCAATGACGCATCTCTCTCTGACGCACGTCCAAAACAGAGGTTGCTTTTTTCTTAGAGTTTCATACCGTCAATATCTTCAACAGAAAGATGAAATTTTCACGCCATGAATGCATAACTTATCATACCAATGCAATTTTCAGTTCCCTCTGATTTATTCGCGCTGAACAAAAAGAAGAATTAGAGACATTACTTTTGGAACGTCCTGTGTATGTTTATCCATAACGTTTGAAAAGAATTACAATTTTTCTTGAAATTCTACATTTCGTATAAAGTTTATATGACTACATTCTCATATAATAAAAAAATATGAAGTTATAAAGAAGCCATAAGCTTAACAGACATCACACATATGTCTTCATAAATATTATGACGTCATCTAATATGTTTTAGTATGTTTTACAATGCAATATCGATATTTATTTCCTTTCCAAGACGGAATTATGTTACAGAAGAGTTGAAAACTGGGATTTAAAGGGCCAGCGCCTAAAAGAGGAGCACTCTTATTTGCATAAAATGCCTGGGCAGTCCTATCGGCATTACTTGCTAGAGGCGCCTCAGGGTATTAGCTTTTAATAAACATTTTCTAAAAAGGAAATAACAGTACTTGGAAGGGTGGATCTCATTCACTTGTACAGAACCCAAGTAATACTTTCGTCAACAGGGAAGAAGCCATTCTAACAATAGCCTAAACTTTTGCATCAGAAGGATATCTGCAGAGAATCATGGGATATCTGCGAAGAGTCATAGGATTCTGCAAAGAATCATGGGATATATGCAAAGAGTTACAGTCAAAGCGTTAGTGTCTTCGCTTTTAATATAAACACCATCAAAGCAATTTTTTTATAAGAAAGTCACCACTTATTAAGGCCCGGAGGCCACTTGAGGATAAGGGTTATTACGTGTACAGTAATCAATGGGGCAATATCGTAGTAATCACTAGTAATGGAGATCTGATGAAATGTCTTACTAAAGGGGGCGGTTCATCAGGAATTTGTTTATGTTGGACTTGAAGACATTCAAGTTGTAGTCAAGTGGGAAACAAGCAAACGGAACAGAGTTCCACAGGCGTGCACTTCTAAGAAAGAAGCTTTGTTCATGGAATCTACGTTTTTATTTAGGCACAGATAAAGAGTGGGGAAAATTCCTGACAGTAGTTTCAGCTAGACGGGTGTTTTTCGTGAAAGATTTGCAAGGGGGGGGGGCTAGAGATTGGAGCTCAGACCAGCACTTCCCATGGAAATAACGATAAAGCAAAGACAGGCTCGCAACGTCTCTTCTGTGTGAGAAAGGTTGCAGGGAAGAGTAAAGGGCATCCCCCACTAGGCTTCGAAGTCTATTTTGTACTCTGTCAAGGCAGGATAGGCTGTTTTTAGCAGATCCTGTCCAGGTATGGCAGCAGTACGCCATCCTTGGGCGTACTTGGCTTTTATATAGATAGAGAATTGCATCATTAGTGAGATATCTTCTGGAGCGGTAGAAGGATCCCACCATTTTTCCAGTGACCTTGGCAACAGATTTAATGTACGTTTTCCATTTCAGATCAAGAGTAAAGGTCAATCCCAGAGGCTCGTCAAAACATGGAGCCTCCCCAAGATGAGGGCCATCTATTTCAATTGATGCCAGATGATCATGTAAAGATAGAAGCTTGGTTTTCTACTTCATTATATATATTTTCCAGTTATTTAATGCTGAATCCAGCCCATTCTGTGTAAGTGTGCTAGAAAATTACTTACACCTAGTAACATCTTATATATTTACAAAGTCATACATGGAGTATTGTTGTCACAGCTAGAGTAGAGCATCTACAACAGTCTCTCACTCTTTTACAGAATCCAAAAAAGAGTCTCAAATCTAAAAGATCCGACACTAAACTCTATCCCATCACTTCAATGTCGCATCTCTGTGCCTGTTTTACAAGTTTTTTAATGAGATGTGTTCCGGTGAACTCGCAGCAAATCTCACATCTATCAAATACGCCTGTCTCACTGACAAGCAGCAAATCTCATATCTATCAATGCTGAAGCCCCTCGATGTCGGAAAGACTTTTAATCTAATTGTTTCTTCTCTCGAACTGCGAGACCTTGGAATTCTTTCTCTGTGTCTTGCTTTCCTGACTGCACTAAGAGGAAAAAGTAGTATGTGAATGGATCATAGATAATTTGTTTCTAATCTTTATTTTGTTAATAAATCATCTGCAAACTGTATATTATATTAAATTCTAGCAGAGGCACTTGGCCTTGCAGGTTGTAAAATACGTTTAATTTCATGCAGATTTCGTATTTTTTATATCACAAAGACAAGACTGTATTTAATAGTATTGTTACAATAACAGAAGCCTGTTCTTGTAAGTGAGTAAATATGAAATAGGATAGTCAAGGATTCGAACTTGCGAAGCTAGATTTGGAATTCAGAATTCCAATCATAAGTTAAAATAAATACAGTATGTTATTGAAAATAAGGAATGTGGAATCGCAATTGTTTAGCTCACACAATATAATTAAATATCTGTTTATTGAAAAAGGAATGTAATGATGAAATTTGTTTCTGTGAAAATTAAAATAAGGAATTTAATCGTCAATTGAAATTGTAAACATATTTTGTAAAGAGGTTACTCGGGGTCATGTCAGTGTGGCATGTTTTGCAACGGGACGCATGTCAAGGCATAGTGCTCGATGAGCACATGTTTAATCATGCGATGACGTGACGAGAGAGAGGGAGAGAGAGAGAGAGAGAGAGAGAGAGGAGTCAGAGACAGATGCTGACACCAAACCTTGGAAGCGAAGGTTAGAGAAGAAAAGTCATGTAAAGAAACTTTGAATTCCTCGAGCGAAATCAGGGCCGTTCATGAAATAAAGGACGTCATCATGTGTTTTTGTATCTGCGTCGTCGTGTTGTTATTCAACAGAAAAGGTATTGTCCATTTATGTTATAAGAACCTTGATAAAATCATCATCTAAAAATATGTGTTAGAAATTATATGTGTAAAAGTATAAATTTTATAGAGACACTCCCGTTCACAGAACTGTCAAAAGTATAAATGTCAAACCCTCGGTCTAGCTATCTATATATCAAATCTCCTCTCATTGAATTGGTGCTCTTATAATAAAATGTACACTGTCTATTATATATATAAGACTGCCTTTATCATTCTAAGACTCTCACAAACATGAACACAACAAATATATAAGTTGTCTTACAAACAAGAACACTAAATAAGAACAGCGAAACATAATCACATATGTGGTACTTAGAATACCACCCATTACATAACATTATATATCGATCGATCGATGCCTCCGTTCAGTCTCAAAAGACAAAGGATACCCTGGGGGGTAGTTGCGCGTGTAATTATGAGGCAAGGGGCGCGAAATCCCTAACCACACCTCTCCTTAATCGACACTGTTTAGGCCCAGTGACAAGGAGAAGACCAGGACGACTGGAAACAATGCTGAGATAAGCGGAGAGCACATACAGCACCTGGAAGTCCCAAATGGTCACCCATTTAGTATTGACCAGGTTCAACGTTGTTTAACTTCGGTGATCAAGCGGGAACCGATGTATCAATATGATTAAATATATGTATATATATATATACATATATATTAAGACACACACACACACACACACACACACACACACACATATATATATATATATATATATATATATATATATATATTCAGACAAGTATTGTTAAATAGCATGGAGTGTTCTTGCTTAATAAGCTTTTTTTTGTAGTTTTTCAATTTTTCTAATTGTCTTTCTTGTTTCTTGGTTGAATCTGTGTAAAATGTTCCATAGTCGTCTTGGTTCATTTTTTTTTATTTGCAAGTACGTTCGACTGAGTTATTCAACAGCCGTCTTCAGGCAGTTTTGATTATTGTTGCTTTAAAATCTGGATGCTTTTATATGCTTCAATTAAAATTATATTTAAATTTCTTGAACTAGTGAAGCGTGTCGTGTGCAAATATATATAGGATTTTTTTTCTTTCTTTCTTACGTGGTAGGACGTGGCTAAAATAAATGTACAATGTTTTTAAAAAGTGTGATTTACAATATGGTATAGAATTTACAGTTTTTTCTTGCTTTTTGTTTTTTAAAGAAAGCTTATTAAGCAAGAACAACTCGTGCTATTTCACAATACTTGTCTGAATGAAAACTGGTTACCTAATTACACAATATATATATATATATATATATATATATATATATATATATATATATATATATATATATATATATATATATATATATATATATACTAGCAGCCCCCCCAGCATGCCCGGGCGTATAATACGTTTAATGATATTTTGATTAATGCAGTGTTCGTATTTATTATCATATTATATCGAACTCAATATATAGTAATGAGTTGTTTTTTTAATGTGTGTCATCATATTTTGTTTCACATTTATTCACTCCAAATCAAAACATTTTTCAACTGAAACGTACTATTCTGAGTCTTGTTCACATTACATTTACATTTCTCTTGTTGCATTCGGTTACGCAGTCGAAATCTCTGGAAAGATGGATTCCATGGCGGGGTTGAGATATTGTGAGAGGCGAACATCTAGCAAAAAGTGACGGCGAGAGTTTTCCCGCGTTGTCGGGACAAACTATAATAATTTAAGACTACTAAATGACAGAGTAAATTGTCAACATCTTAACGCAAGTGTGTGCAAAGAACGTCAGCATATAAGAGACTACAACATTTCTTTCAATAAAAAATTCTAGGAAACGTCCGAGATTTATTATCCTAGCATTATCAGTTTAGGAGTAAATTATGCAGTGGTTTACAATACTCCTTAGACTTATAGATATTATAAGAATATAAGCGACACAAGCGAAATTGAACTACATATAAAACGCATTTGTCGTAATAAAAAGCAACAGAACAAACATTTAAAAAAACTTTCAGATGAAATTTCAAACTTACTAAAATTGTTTCTTTCAGTCGTCCGCAATCACCAAACGCAAAATGTCAAACCGGAAGTCGCCATTGTTGTTCAACTAATCATGTGAAAACGCGCATAATGCCGGATCCCCTTTCACTCAGCAGTACAATCATTCCGGAATTCACCCCAAATCAACGTCGACGCCAATGTCCTGCCGTTTTGGCGACATTATTTTATGTTATTCTAGTTTGAATTTCATGGGTAGTCGTTCATGAACTAGTTATGTTGCGCCACTGTTTTTTATAAAAAACAAAAATATGAATAAACACACACTCACACAAACACACACACACACACACACACACACGCCCCCCCATATATATATATATATATATATATATATATATATATAAATATATATATATATATATATATATTTCACCAGACCTAGCTACGGAGCAGCACGTGCATATGGATAAACATTATGTACAAATAAATACACACAAATGTATGTATCAATTTTATCAAATAAAATATATGGTTATATAATTCCATGTATATGATTCACTCCTAAACTAATTAAACAATCATTGTAGGTTTAGAACACACATGCTAAACATAAGGAGTTTTAATGTGGCCTATATTAATTTGAATTTAGTGTTTGTAAAAGTCAAGCAGGTGTAAAAACCCTTTAAAAATTTAAGGCATTAATTTGAGGCATTCTTATCTTCAAAATAATGTTATGGTTATCATTAAATAGTGATTTTTAATTTTGTAAGTGATATAAAAGTGATGCAAAACTGTTTTGTTTTTTAGGGACACGAAACATAAGTATACCATGTACAAGGCGAGACAGATACATGCTTGTTTTTTCATAGATGTTTTCTTACTTGCATAGTATCCAGAGGTGCATATAAGATTATATATAAACGAAAAACACTCATCTAGCTGAAACTACTATCAATAATTTCGCCCTCTCTTTATCTGTGCCTAATCCTAAACGTAGATTCAATCAACAAAGCTTCTTTCTTAGAAGTGCACGCCTGTGGAACTCTGTTTCGTTTTCCTGCTTTCTAATCGACCAGAATATGGTGAACAAGTTCTTGATGGGCCATCCCCTTAAGTAATCCAATTTATCAAATTTCCACTACGAAGGATTGCTACATTTTACCATTGATTTCTGTACACTCATTAACCCTTATCCTCGAGTGGCCACTTGGCTTTGATAATTTATTACCTCTTTGTATATATATATATATATATATATATATATATATATATATATATATATATATATATATGCTTATAAACGTAGTCATTGACGAAATAACATTCAGAAGCGAATATTATCAATGCCGGTTTTACTCAAAGATCCATTTTAGGGCCCAGTCTTTTCCTAATATTCTTCAATGATCTTACAACTCATATTCTAAAATCATTCAATTGACATCCACACAAGTGACACAACGATCTCTTGCAGCACGTCGAAAGCATTGCTAGTCAAGATGTCTTTTCTACTATAATAACTGTTTTCTGAAATCTGACTTTACAACAAATTTGAAAATCGGGAACTTGTTACCCCGGATAAAACCTTACTTCGTTTCCGAATTTTTATTTAAATACCTCATCTGTAAATTCACTTTATATTTCCAGAATTGTTATGCAAATGTCTTCGCATTTGTTCCTCATTTGTAAATCTCGAAGAATCTATCAAAGTCATTTAGGTTATAAAAAGATTGCAATCTTATAATACTCAGACGACATACGAGAAATCGGCGAGTTTTTGTCTTAAAGCAGAAGAGGCAGACTTAGTATGGCGATTCGGATAAATGACAGAATTAAAATCTTCATTGTAAACCACTAGTGGAAAGAGGATCCGCTCAAAAGTCCATTCGACCTATAATAGGGGATTCATCTGAAAGACGTTTCGATCGGACGAGATAAAAGAAAATTCAGATGACATGCATTACATTTGTGTTTCTATCGGGAAAGATTTGATCAAATTGTTTGAATTTAATGTGAAATTGATTGTCTCCACGATTTCTTTTTCCCTCTCTTTCTTTGTTGCCTTTACTTTAAATCTACTTTCTCTTTATCTTCTATTTTCTTGTTTTATTCTCTATGACTTTCATTCTATCGCTTTCTTTCTATGTGCATCTCTTCATATCTACCTTCTTGTATGTCATATTTCACATTTTCACACTCCTCTCTATTTATGTATATTGATCTATCAATTCATCTAGCTGCTAATCTATCTATCTATCTATCAATCTATCTATCTATCTATCTATCTATATTTTTGCATCTGTCTCCATCCATGTATATATGTTAACCTATCTATCTATCTATCTATCTATCTATCTATCTATCTATCTATATATATATATATATATATATATATATATATATATATATTTATCTATCTATGTATATATCTCCATCCATGTATATATGTTAATCTATCTATCTATCTATCTATCTATCTATCTATCTATCTATCCCCATATATATTATATGTCTATTCTATTATTTCTTAGTTTCGAAAGAGATTCGTGATTGAACTTATATTTCAAATTTATTATACAAACATGATCAAATTTTCTAAGTTACATACGAATTTTGCTTGAAAAAGGGTATGATTTGTTTTATTTCTCATCACATTAAGTTGATGTTTTAATGAATTCTACACAACGCTTTGATCAGAAGAAAATATTAGGTTTGAAAATTATATAATAGAAAAATGGTTGATATCCTGTAAAGGAATTGAAATCTTATTAGCCAAAAAGTTTGTATGAGTTAACATTTATAAACGGTTGAATACCACTAAAAGATAAGAGTTAATGAGATTGACAGTTTACTTAATAGCAATAATATGGCAAGTTTGGAAACAATAAATGAAATTCACAACATTTAAGTACTTATTAGATCGGCGAGACATGGATTTTTGACATTGGATTTGAAGACGACCATGTTGTAGTCTACAGGGAAGCGAATATTTTTATGTATTTTTTCACTTAATCTCCACCGAGAAATTGTTCATACACTCAAGAACCGAAATTACTAACATCCGCAGCCCCTGATACAAGGTGGAGCCAAACATGGTTGTGAATGGTATGGGCAGGATGCGATCAATATCGTTTTCGATAATTTCTCAGTTTTGTTAATTTTACTTTTTACGTATTTTTCTTTTCGGAAATGTATGTAATCATCACACTCGTGGATTGAACCGTTGTATGAAGAAGATTACTGACTACCATAAAGCATAGATCTTTGTATTTTCCACAGTGAATACCTCCTGAACATTTTGTTTAACTTATTGACGGATTTGGTCTTTCAAGATGAACAGCTAATGTGCTGACTGTAATATCGTACTTGATCAGTGAATCTATCGACAACGACTTTTTAATTCGATTATTTTTTTAAATAAGTAGGATGTCGCCCAAAGGTTTTCTTCCCAAGCTTGGTTGCTATATAATATCTGAAAATGTCCCGTCAGCCTTAGTTGCTACTCTGTATTTCTAACCAGGAGCTCCGGGGCCAATGTAAAAGTGATTAGTTACTTTAGTACCTCTGAAACTAAGATTCTCTCAATTCACTGCCAAGGCGCGGATCCCTGCTTTACCCCTGTTGAAATGAATGACTTCAACCTTTAAGACGTTCCGCTGCTTTGATATGCTCCTAGAGCTTGCCTACTCAATTCTGTACATGTCAAATAAGCAGATACATCCTAAGGAAAGGTGCCACACAAACACTTTTTAAGTCATTGAAAATGATAAAATCTCCTTCAAAATCTAGTAGACGATGCTTTCTTATCTTTCCAACAGTTACTTTTGATTTTCATAGTAACTACTCGACTGAGCTCTAATCTCTGGTTTCCATGTGACGTATTCACAGCAAACACTCGTTTAATTATAATGACAGTAAATTAGTTTCCTTTTTTGTGTACTAAAATTAAACTGAACTTATATGAAAATCGTTTCTTTCTAAAAACTTCATATTTATGGAATACAATATCACGAAACTGCGTATTCACATACTACAACATGGTCGTTTTCAAGTCTAATGTAAACAAATTCTTGCCAAGCCGCCCAACAAAATTCTAACTATTTCACAATCTTTTCAACATGCCGTTCATCGCCAACCGACAATCACATTAACATTTATCCTTGAGTAGCTTTAAATTTTAATAAGGGTAATCCATTAGTAAAAAAATAAAATGAAGAAAGATGCGGGTTTGGCATGGTATTCATAATTTTAGCTGCATAAACAACGGATTTCATATTGCAGTTCTTCTCCAGGGACAGTTGTACTGGCTCTGCAAAGATATTTGGGCGTGTCTGGGAGACTATATATAAAAGCGAGTTAAAATTCATGGGCGGTCAGCAAGATTTGTTTGTTTTGGTGGAACTCCTATTATATAATGCATGCAAGTCACGTTCTAGTAGAGGAAGTGTTGAAATATCAGTTTTATTAATAAATTAAAATAGAGGAGTACACTAAATCATATCGTTAACTCGTTATTACAACTTGGACACTCTTCATTAGATAACTCCTGACGACAGTAGAACACTCCTCGAAATGGGATTCTCAGAATAGACTTACTATGTAAGGACCCTTAATACAGCGAATATTTCATGCCGATCGAGTGTATTTGACTTTTGATTGAGCTTTAGTCTCATTTTTATGACTTTCTATAAACATCAAATATATATGCTAATGAATGCTAAAATATCGTTACTGACCACCTGTTGATTAAAGTTTTGATTAAAAAGATGTCGTTGGTTCTGCTGGGAAATCAACTACCGAAGACTGATGTCTGGGTGCAGGCACAACACTGCATATAATAATAATAATAATAATAATAATAATAATAATAATAATAATAATAATAATAATAATATCACACACACACATACATACATACATATATATATATATATATATATATATATATATATATATATATATATATATATATATAGTAATTTATAAAATATATATGGCGATTAAGCTACACTGAATATTCGGCGTTTCATCCACTATGTTTTATAAATTACTAACTAGCTCTACCTACGTATTGAGCACTTTTGAAGTAAATGCTTAAAGTTTACGCATAAATCTATACTTTCGTATATTAATTTTATGTGAGTAAATGAAGTAGTTATATATATATATATATATATATATATATATATATAATGGTTAATAAAAAGAATACAAGCCAAACGTAACCCAATCTCATTATAAATTTATTTCAACATAGAAACGTAACTTTTTAAATGAGTTGAGCTATTCAGGTTCGCATATGATTTATTCGAGTCTTAACCACCTAGCTGGTTTGCAAAAAAAAAAAAAAACGTTTTGGGGTTGAAATAAATTTATAATAAGATTGAATTAAGTTTGTGTTGTATTCTTTCTTTTAACAATGACACATGCTCTGTTTTACATTGAGCACTCATACTAAGGAGTCTCTGCAGAGACTACTTTTGGATGAATCTCTCTCTCTTTCTCTCTCTCTTTCTCTCTCTCTATATATGTACATTTATATATATATATATATATATATATATATATATATATATATATATATATATATATATATATTCCAGGTTAAAAATAATCAAAAGTAAAAAAACATTGAATTTCAATGAGGTTGTCGATAGCGCTAAACCGATTAAATCAACTTCCGTTTTCTTTCAGTCAACGCATATGTCTAGAATTTATTAATTACTAGCCTAGGTGCCCAGCGTTGCTCAGTTTTTTGGAAGTGTCTATCGAAAAAAAAGTGGTAGTAGGCAAGCAGGCTCGAACCCGTACCGGGAAGGAGGAAAAGAATGGGGAAAAAGTGAAATCTTTGACGTTCCGTCCATCGCCAAACAGGAAGTAGCGAAGGTTTAAATTACAGTTAGTTAGTCAAAAAGAGGGATTGACTTTCGTATATATCAGCGAAAAAAGCTGCCTCTCCTTGTACAAAAGTGCCTAGTTTAGGGTGAAGGAATTAATGTTTTTAGCCAATTTTTTCATATTTGTCGTCTGAAAGGTCGACTTCAAAATGATACCAATCACGTAAAAATCCGTCGCCTCTGTCGAAAGTTTTAGGCAGATATACAAACATACATACATACATTAAAACAGACAGGTGAGATTTATATAATAGATTAGAAAAAGCCCGCCAAAATTGTTATTGCATTTTTTCTATATTTTTTCTATTCGGCTTTAATTTTTATTTAAGACCTGTCTTCGCGTGAGAATCTCTTTTTAGACTGAAACAGTATATTTATTTTAATGACTTATGGTAATTTTATTTACATAAATTTGAATAAATTTATATATATATATATATATATATATATATATATATATATATATATAACTACTTCATTTACTCACATAAAATTACTATACGAAGTATAAATTTATGCGTAAACTTTAAGTATTTACTTCAAAAGTCCTCAATACGTAGGTAGAGCTGGTTAGTAATTTATATATATATATATATATATATATATATATATATATATATATATATATATATATTCCAGGTTAAAAATAATCAAAAGTAAAAAAACATTGAATTTCAATGAGGTTGTCGATAGCGCTAAACCGATTAAATCAACTTCCGTTTTCTTTCAGTCAACGCATATGTCTAGAATTTATTAATTACTAGCCTAGGTGCCCAGCGTTGCTCAGTTTTTTGGAAGTGTCTATCGAAAAAAAAGTGGTAGTAGGCAAGCAGGCTCGAACCCGTACCGGGAAGGAGGAAAAGAATGGGGAAAAAGTGAAATCTTTGACGTTCCGTCCATCGCCAAACAGGAAGTAGCGAAGGTTTAAATTACAGTTAGTTAGTCAAAAAGAGGGATTGACTTTCGTATATATCAGCGAAAAAAGCTGCCTCTCCTTGTACAAAAGTGCCTAGTTTAGGGTGAAGGAATTAATGTTTTTAGCCAATTTTTTCATATTTGTCGTCTGAAAGGTCGACTTCAAAATGATACCAATCACGTAAAAATCCGTCGCTTCTGTCGAAAGTTTTAGGCAGATATACAAACATACATACATACATTAAAACAGACAGGTGAGATTTATATAATAGATTAGAAAAAGCCCGCCAAAATTGTTATTGCATTTTTTCTATATTTTTTCTATTCGGCTTTAATTTTTATTTAAGACCTGTCTTCGCGTGAGAATCTCTTTTTAGACTGAAACAGTATATTTATTTTAATGACTTATGGTAATTTTATTTACATAAATTTGAATAAATTTATATATATATATATATATATATATATATATATATATATATATATATAACTACTTCATTTACTCACATAAAATTACTATACGAAGTATAAATTTATGCGTAAACTTTAAGTATTTACTTCAAAAGTCCTCAATACGTAGGTAGAGCTGGTTAGTAATTTATATATATATATATATATATATATATATATATATATATATATATATATATATATATATATATATGTATGCCAGTTGCCCGGCGTTACTCGGTCATAAAATACGCATAAATATTATATTTTAACTAATGTAGAAACTGAGATATGTGCATTCTATGTCTAAGTGTGTTTGCGCGCGCGCGCACGCGCGCGCGTGTGTGTGTGTGTGTGTGTGTGTGTGTGTGTGCGTTCTAAACCGCTTCTACCATTCAACTCTTTCAATATTTGGATTTGAAACGTGATATATAAGGTATTGTAACATGCGAAACAAATTCGATTTGATTTTAAAATGATGATACGTGAAAATTGCTAAAGTTAGAACTTGGCAGGCGTAAGTAGACTTAAAGTGCTTTTTTACGCTTGAGGAAATACACACTTGTACGTTAAACTGCGTTTTGTACTAAGTGACACTTAAGTTAAAAGAATAAATAAGCAGGAAAGGAATGGAACAGAAAGGTAAAAATAACAGAATACGTTTTATTATGTGAATACATCTTTTTGGGTGAAAGATATAGTTCTGAATTAAATTAAGACGGCGTGGATTGTCTGACTTGTTAGTTGTATTCTCCCTTTCTCTAAGCACTTGAAATGATTTTGATCGGCAATTTTTCATTTGCTTACCTTTGCATGACTGGATAAATACTTATATTAATACAACTAAATACACATTGGTCTTTATTATAGAGGGAATATCATACATTGAGAGGGAGAGAGAGAGAGAGAGGAGGAGAGAGGGAGAAAGAGATAGACTGTGTGTGTGTATGTGTGTTTATATGTGCATGCGTTTATGTGTGGAGTTACGTTTTCTGTGTAATCCTAACAGATGTGGCCGTGTCTTACGCTAGAGAAAAAAAGGAAGCCCCTCCACCACCAAGAGCGTAATTATAAGAATCGCTTTTGTCTGCCGCGTCGATAACAACTTGCGACGAGAGTCTCCCCAGGGTCGGGCAGGGTTTGGTGAGAAGTGAGAGGGGTGAGCAATGGCGTCTTTTCTGAATAACCTTGTGATCAGTTTCACGTCCCAACACACTCTCTCCTTTATAAAACCTCAAACCTATACCGTTTTCCCTTTTCGCCCCCTTTAATTCTTATTCTCTTCTGACAACCTCTATACCCTTCTACCAACAGTTTAGAGTACGTACGTGAAAGAACGAGAAAAACAAGGCTTTAAGTAGTGTTACCTCACCTCGTTGTAACGGCCGCGATTTCTTCAGCGTAACTATGCGCCACCTCGATATTGTTCGCTTACAATTACGAGAGATTCCGAATTTCGTCGGCAGTAAAAGAAACAAAAAGTGACAGCACCACCACCACCACCAACAAGAACAACAACAACAGCAAGACACAAAACAACAACTTTAGGAACAAAGTGTAATATCTATTCCGATTTTACACATAGTCTATTATGTCTCAGTCAAAGAAGAAGTATATCTAGACTGAGTAAATTTTTACTTTGGTTCCAATCTAGTGTGATTCTTTGGGGGGGGGGGCTGGAATTTACTCATATAAAAAACGACCGTGTGTTTAATTTTACCCTCGTGTGGAGACAAGTAAATAGGAAAAATCGAATTAGTGTTAATGTTTGCTTTACCAATTAATACGTTGTGTTCTAGTGAAGGCCACACAATGAACGCCAGGTGGTAGATTATACGATATTGCCTCCGGACGTTTAGAGAAGCGAAAAGCAAAAGCCAAGAACATATATTCTTTAAACACGAATATGTCGGATACTATTTATAATCTGAGTTCAATGGACATAAAAATGTATTTCAAGATAACTTGTGATGAACCGTCGAATAAAGATAAAAATCAAACTAGGCCCACAAACAAAACTAATTCACACTCTCTTCTGATACTCGCATTCACAAACATTCCTAAATTTAGAACTTACGTTAGACAATGTACAATCATTTCTCCTAGCAAACTCTCCGCGTAGCTTAGCGCTAAATGAAACTAACCTACACTCTTCCATCCCCTCTAACCACTTTAACATGTCTGGTTAACTCCCACTTTGCCGTAACGGCTGAAACAGACAATAACTATTATTGGCTACGCCTAGCAGACAGAATCTAGATTTTCATCTGGTTCGGCAATGTAAGGGGCGCGTATAAAGGCATGAAACAGGTAACACGTAAGCCAACTAAGAAATCTGCGCCACAGAAATCCAAGTCAGCCGAAGTAATCATTGACAAAGATAAGTAACTGAGGAGATGGGTAGAACATTACTTGGATATCTACGTCTACGTGGGCTCTATTTTCCACGAGGCAATGGACAACACCGACGACCTGCATATCTACGAGGAGCTTGACTCTTACTGAGCTCAGCAAAATTTACTGAATTTAAAGTTTCAGGCGAGAATAGCAGGCCACCTGAAATAGTCAAATGTGGCAAGCATGCCCTCCTCAAACCACTCCATGAGCTTCTGTGCCATTGCTGGGGGAAGTGAAAGATGCTCCAGGATATGCGCAACTCGAAGATCATCACGCTGCATATAAAATAAGGGACATCGCAGCGACTGCAATAAGTACCGAGGCATCTCCTTGCTGAGCATTGTTGGCAAGGTCTTTGCAAAAGTGGTTCTTGCCAGTCTTCTGGTCCTAGCAGAGTGCATCTACCCAGAGTCCCAGTTTGGCTTCAGGAGCGAGAGATCGGCTGTCTTCGAGGTCGCTGATGACGATGGAACCTATCTCGATTCCACCATCACCATCTTTCGATTGACAAACGCATCGTCAAAGCCGCAGCTGTATTGGCCAGTTTGAACCATAGAGTGTGTAGTAACAACCAGCCGACTCTGAACACCAAAATTAGGGTGTACCAGGCTTGTGTACTTAGTACCCGCCTCTAATCCTGGGTCATCTACGCATACTTAAAAGGCGTTTGGAGAGTTTTCATCTCAGCTACCTGCGTCGTATTCTGGGCATTACATGGCAGGACAGGGTCACTAACACTAACGTGCTGAGGCATGCTGATGTCTCAATATGCACCTCCTCCTCTGTATGCATGTATGTATGTTTGTATCTATGCATGTATATATGTTTGTATGTATGTATGTATGTCTGTATAAAACTTCAATTGACTTTAAAGCTACGTACCTTCCTGTTTGGCTATGGGTACTACAGCAAAGACGTCAGGGTTTTGTTCACGTTCATTTCCTCCTTCGCGTTACGGGTTCGCGCCTGCCTGCCTACTATCACTTATTATTTTGCTCAACACACACCTCCAAACACCCGGGTAACGCCGGGCACCCAGGCTAGTTATTTATAGAACACATTCCTACATCTATAATACATTTGGAAAATAAGAATTGTATCCTAAAAATTAAATATGATTTCCATACTTCATTTTATTGTAGGGGTATTTTTTTTTTATATTCTCATATAATCAAATACTTATTTACATTTCAGTCTGGCAATTCCAAAACACGAGCACTGCTAGTATACAATCAACACCAATAACTATTAGACGTCGGAATCAAATAAAAATAGTTGTTTATAAATGGAATAGTAGAATAGTAGAATTTCAAATTTCGCAGTTAGTCTAACCAATGGTGGAATAAAACACAAACACTTCTATGTAGATCACCTGTCACAAGTATTTTTAAGTTATAACTTCACTTTTATGGTGAGTGCAAATGGTTGACTAGCAACATAGCTGAGTAGTGGCCAGTCGAGTTTTCTATTTCACCTTGAAAATCTTACCATGCCTAGTCACACCATAGAGCCGTGGTACAGCGAAACAACTGTTTCGTCGTCTATGACTCTCCTATGTAGATAGACGGAGCAAGTTTATCAACGACTAGATTCGAAAGCTGAACAGCCAGTCACACCCGTGTGATGAGTAATCAACTACTGCATACACTGCTTAAACAAAATTACAACTGGCACTAAAAGAAATATGTGCATTCATTTTGTTTACATTTATTTTTATCACGCTATCGGCACACTGAGTAATCTATTCTTTTATATAAAACAAGCAGGTCGCCAGGCATTACCCGGTCATAAAATACGCATAAATATTATATTTTAATTAATGTAGATTTCTTATAAATTATAAACAGGAATACCGTAGACATTAAACGTAACGTTAAAGAGTAAAGTAGAACAGAAAGAAAATAAATATTCTTAGCATAAGTAATCTGTCATGTGAATGATTTACGCATGCGCATTCGTGACACAGTTGACAACTAGGTAAATATCTGATGACCCCTATATGTACTAATTTTTCTATTTTGACTCATTAGCTGCCCTTTTTACGAATAAAAATGGTTTAAAAGGTTTTCTACATGTCTGCATATCCTATACACCACATTTAAAATCTGTAGATCAAAAATTTGTTGAGTATATAGGTTAAGAAGTGTCTTCACACATTCTCACTTTTATAGATATGATAGATTATTCCCAAGCGAAACTGTTAAATATTTATACGTACTCGCATGTATATGTCATTTTTACTCTTCAACCCATTTTCATTTTTCTGTCATAATTCTGGTACATTTTTTCGTTATTATAGTGAAATCCGGCTGCCGAAAAATTGCCTTTTCATTAAAAAAGATAAAACAAAATAAACATAACGTATAACTCAGAGTTTGCGTTCCCCTCCTTTTTTGTTTTGTTTTACAAGGTGGTCACCACTTATCAAGGCCCGGAAGCCACTCGGGGATAAGGGTTATTGCATGTACAGTACATTAGTGTTGAGATTTGATAAAGTATCTTATTTAAGGGGGCGGTTCATCAGGAATTTGTTTATATTGGACTTGAAAACATCCAGATTGTAGTCAGGTGGGAAACAGGCAGACGGAACAGAGTTCCACAGGCGTGCACTTCTAAGAAAGAAGCTTTGTTCATGGAATCTACGTTTTGATTTTGGCACAGATAAAAAATGGGGAACATTTTTGACACTGGTTTCAGCTAGACGGGTGCTCCTCGTGAAAGATTGGTGATGGGGGGCAGAGATTGGAGCTCAGACGAGCACTTGCCATGGAAATAAAGATAAAACAAAGACAGACTTGCAACGTCTCTCCTGTGGAAGAAAGGTTGCAGGGAAGAGAAAATGGCATCCCCCACTAAGCCACGAAGCCTATTTTGAACACTGTCAAGGCAGGAATTATTGGAAATATTAGCTGAAAAAAATATCGTACAGATTTAATGTATCCAAGTCCATTAAAAAACAACTTCTCTTCCAAAGATAAATTACCCCCCCCCCTGCTAAAATTCTAATTTCTTGTAAAACTATTTTCTATAATTATTAATTTTCTATCTTATTGGTGTACTATATATTATATATTACATTACTATGACATGACAATCCAGTAGATACCATTGGGTTCACTTGAAATTCAATATTTAAATTTTCGATATACGCTACAATAAGGAAGAAGCGCTTAATTTTTATGCTCGCCTCATTAATTTGTTTCCTTTTTTCTCTTCGTATTCGTGTTTCTCTTTTTCATTCTTTTTTGTTTCTTTCTTTTCTTTATTTCATTTTGTTTTTACTTATTATTGATTACTCGCTTGGTTCGTTTTCAAGCCGTCATATTCCAATCTCTCTTTCCTGTTTTCCTTCCCCTTTTTGTCTCCTTCTTTCTCCCCTTACCTACGAACTCTTCCATATTCTTTACTCCTCCTTCTCCTCTCTTCCCTTATCCCCTTTTTCTTTTCCTCTTTCTCCTGAATCCAATGTCACCTTCGATGCGTGTCTGTCACTGCATTTGGTTTCTATTGGCCGACAGGGCGCGACAGGTCAGTGAACTAACGAATTCACGGTTGGTCGAACGGACGGACATTGGAAAAATGGCGCCCGGTTGGTCGGGTAGTCGTCGAGGTGGGTAAGGACCGTTAAGCCGAGTCGAGGATCAGCGTGCAGGCGGGGTAGGGGTTTGAGGGCGAAACTATCGAAATGGAAATTCGGGACACCATCGAAGCGTAGGTGGACGGAAGTTGCCGGTACATCGAAGTGATGAAGCAATCGGTTGGGAAACGGAGCGAAAGGATGGAATCTGCGCCACCACCACCATGCCCCAATCGAACGACCTACCAACAGCAGGGCAGGGCCACAAGGGAGCGTGCGTGGCGGCAGCAGCGGCTCACGGACGACTAGAAATCGTTCGCTCGTTCTTTTTGCATTCGATCGATCGAACCGATAAGGGCCGCACCGTCGGACGATCGGCCGACTCATAGAACGGTCCGTTAGCCAAGCAGGACGAACTGATATAGAAAAAGGGAAAGAGCAAAACAGTGGAAGAGAGTGACGGGAGGGGGTTAATATGGGTGTGTGAGTTGTTGGTTAGGGCTAGAGGCCGGGCTCTTACAAAGTGCCCAACTGGACAAGTGGGCTTCACGATTGGAGAGAGGGAGTTGGGCATTAGAAACGGAATGGGTTTACGGATGGAAAGTGCGGGGGAAAGCTGAGTAGATGAATTGAACCGATGAACCCACCTCCGTCGTCGCCGCCAAGGAATTTTGAACGGGGGAGGGGATTAACCTAGTAGCCTGAAGTGATCGATTTGTGCTTCAGAAGTTTCGGTAACGGATTTGTCAATCGCAAATTGACGGCGATCCGTAATGCAGACCTTCAGCCATCGCCCTCTTGACGAAGTCAGTCATCAACACACACACATCAACACACACACATCAACACACATACACACACATACAGACACATACGTGTGTGTGTGTACGTACGCGTGTGTAGCGAGCGAGCGAGCGAGCGAGAGAGAGAGCGAGCGCGAGAGAGAGAGAGAGAGAGAGAGAAAACCAGGAAAGAAGAGAGAATTTATGTGTACTGATTTGATTTCCCTTCCTATTTATCCATTGCTGTTTATTTGGTTATTTTATGTTCTCTCACCATCTATGCGTATATATATATATATATATATATATATATATATATATATATATATATATATAAAACCCTGCTTGTTTTAACTCATTCTGACTTTTTCCACGAACTGCAAATGATTTAGCGATAAGGTTTAAAATATCCGCGTGAGATATTCATATTACACGTAATACTTTAAGCGAACCACACACACACACACACACACACACACACACACACACACACACACACACACATACACACACACACATATATATATATACACTCGTGAGCAAAAAAAATGGGCAAAACAAATGTTATACATTTTATTGCACTAAAAGCTATATTGAACAAAGAACAATTGAACAAGGAAACTTAAACGAGACTAATAACAGAACAATAAATTTACTTTAATAAATGCTTAGTATGGAATCGCATTCCCATTTGATGTCTTTAAAAGATCAATCCTTTTAGACATGCTCTCAAAGTGAAAAACTGTGAAGAGGAGATGCTATTCCATTCACTATAAACAGATTCTCACGGTTTGTCATTGTTCGAAAAAGTTCTTCCAGCTAATGTATGAGATATTATGATTGAAATATTCTCGATTTGGTTTAAATCAGGGTTTTGACTTGGCCAAAACATCAGATCAAGTGAATTTTTTTTTGTGATTTTAGCAATGTGTGCAGCGGCATTACCATGTTGAAAAATAATGTTCTGGGATATCCCCAGCTTCTGTATACTTGGTAACAGTCCTGTTTCTAATATTCGAATGCATTCCTTTGCATTGATTGACTTCTCACATCTAATAAGTTCCCCAACTCCTGCTGTAGTAAACGCTCCCCATACCATTATCCTTCCATTCCCGTATTTAACTGTCGTTTTTATGCAACTTAATGAAAATCTTTCTCCAGTTGTCCAATTGCACCGTTCGGGATCATCAGGAGCATCACTAACAAGACAAAATCTTGATTCATCTGACCAGAGAACATTTCTGAACCAGCCTGTATCTTTCTTGCCATAACACGAAAAAAATAATCTATTTCTATCATTGATGCTCTTCGTAGATAAAAATGGCTTCTTTGTACACCTTTTAGAAGAAAATCCCATTTCTTTCATTCGTCTAGATATTGTAAATCTAGAAAGAGAATTTCCAGCCTCTGTTTTTGAATTCTTTGCTATGGTCAACATAGGTTTTCTTTCAATCCTTCAAAACACATATTTTAAGCCAGTGGACGTCCTTCAAAGTGGATGCTCTAGGGCGACAAAATCCAGATTTCCTTTTTACCGAGCGTTCGACTTCGAACCTTTGATCAATTCGCTTCACTGCAGAAAGGGATGCTTTCACATTTTCTTTTCTTAAAATATAAAAAAAAAACTGCTTGTTAATCATTTTGGACTGCCTTAAACCGGCAATTCGTTTTTTTTATATCCTCGCCAAGATGCGGTCTTACCATTTTTAGGATTAATTTTTCCACTTATTATTATATGCGATAATAATAATAATGATCTGCAAAATAGAAATTTTCAGTTAAAATTAACAAAAATCCTTGGAAAAATATTGAAAAATCGATTTCTTCCTTCTTTCACTCTTGGCCCATTTTTTTTGCATATGAGTATAGGAATATATATATATATATATATATATATATATATATATATATATATATATATAATTATCATTACTTGCTATAATAATTATTAAATACCTACAGACACCAGTGTTTACTCCTTTCGGGAATCATTAGTGCAAGGTGTCACGATTAACACCAGTCGATAGATTCGAACCCGACAGCAGAAGCCACCTAATCCCTTCGGCCACCATTAACCGTGAGAAAAACTCTTGAAATTTAAACATTTATTATTGAATGTTTGTTTTTGTGTCTGTCAGAGTGATCTAACCATTATATGATGATCTGCACATGTGAGCTGAATTGACCGACTTTTTATTTCAATTTAAAATGCTCAACGATTGTCTTAAAAAGGCTGACATAATTATTTAGTATAAAAATTATTAAATAAGTAGAGGTCCTGGATATGACCTTAAACTATATCCAGTGGTGAGGCCCCAGCTTGCGGGCTTTGGGGAGTGTGGAGCCACCCTTTAATTACCATTGCTCCCAGATCCACTCTGACCAAAAAATTTTCTTCAAAACTTTAGATTCGGCATTAAATAACCCGAAAAGGGTTGATATGCCGTAAAACAAAAACAACCCACCATAAATAACTAGATACACTAGTGTTTCACCCTTTCGGATATATATATATATATATATATATATATATATATATATATATATATATATATATATATAATTCCCGTGGACATTTATTTTATTTCCTTTATGATATATACCAATCCTTATATTAAGAAGCTCAATATAATTACAGAGCAATATAGTAAATGAGTGACAAAAGTCTATATTAATTTATTCTTTTAATTCAGTTGACATGGCAACTGAATTTAAGGAATAAATTATACGATGATCAACATCATTCACTTTGGAATATAGACTTTTGTCATTCATTTACTATATTACATCTATAGTTTCATGAACAGGGACATTTATTTGTAAAGAGACTTTCAAAGTCAAGTGAAGCTAGAAATTAATTTTTGGTTCTGCTAAATCAAGAATTTCTATTATGTCTTCGAGAAATTAACTCTATAACTAGAGCTTAAATACTGCATAATTAGTTTATGAAGGGTTTTTGCGAGTTTATGAACGGGTGTAGGTATTTGCGAAATAATAGGACGATAAAGGTAGTTTCCTTTATGTACATTTACATTTCCGTACATATTTTGTACTTTTACATTTCTGCACACACACAGACACACAGACACACAGACACACACACACACACACACACACACACACACATATATATATATATTGAATGAATGACAAAAATCTATTTTCCAAAGTTCATGATGTTGACCATCTTACAATTCCTTTAATTAAATTGACACTTACTATTCTTGACAGTATCTATTTTGTAGCACAAAATCAATCACTTCATTATTATATCATTTAGTGAATCTATCTTGCCCTTTACTGACGAAATAACAACAATCAATCCATCAAAAGTAAATAAAGTGCTTTTTTACATGATTAAAATACGAAAATTCGAAAAGAAGCTGTATATACCTTATAATATCTTTACATTATATATATATATATATATATATATATATCAAACAATGTCGCAGCTCACACAAGCCATGAAAGCCGCAAACAAAGTTTCGAGTTTTACGATTCTGTCCTTTCGGCCTGCAGCATTCATAGCTTGTGTGAGCTTCGACATAAAGCCTATAAAATCAACTGTGGATCATTGCCAGCACCCTCAAAATGCAAACACGGACGGTTACAAGGTTTGAGGGCACAGCTCAATGAAGTTTCTGAACACGATTATGGTCTTTGGTGTAGTTTCAAGTGAGGGCAACATCATGCCACATCACATCTTTGAAGTCGGCTTGAAAGTCAGTACTCAAATATACCTGGATGTGCTGAAAAGTGTGATGAACCCCTGGCGCAATCAAGGGGTCAATGTCAGACTCTGGGTGTGGCAACAAGACTCGACTCTAAGCCATAAGTCCAAAGAGACACAGGCTAGACCTCTGAAGAAATGCTGCGACTGTGTACCCTTCTCGCACTGGACTCCCTTCTTCCCAACCAAAACCCAGTGGACTACTTCGTTTAAATACACGTCGAGAATATCAACATGATCTCCCACAACACCAAAGTCAGCCTGGTCGCCGCCAGCTGCCGAGTTCCAACCGAACTTCCGCCAGCGCTTGTGGAAAAGGCATGCTCCAAGTTCCAGACACGTATTGAGGCTGAAGGCGGCTATATTGAATAGATATCAGCTCTATTACATTCTCAAGTTTCCTGAATTGATTCGTTCAATAAGAGTTTTAAAATTAAGCTGTAGAATTGTCATTTATCATTTCATCCTGTAATAAAAGAAAAAAGAAAAAAAATCTAATTAAAGTTTTCATCACATATTTAATCGAATTTGAATATTTGTTCTTATCGATGTCTTATAGTGAAATGTCGATTAATTAAATACACAAAGCTACGGACAGTCAGTTAGGCTTCAACTGCTGTCCCATCGACGAAATGTTGAATCCCTCTGCCTATTTTACAAGTATTTCAATGGTAGGTGTTCCGACAAATAATAAGCCCTTGTGCCGCCGACAAACCTAACACGCAGCAAAATTTCACCCCTTCACAGTAGAGATTCCCAGATGTAAGAAAGCTTTCTACTCTAATAGTTTCTTTCTTAGGAATGCTAGACTTAGGAATTCCCTTTCAGTTTCCTGCTACCCTGAGAGTACTGGCATGCAGAAGTTTAAGTGTAATGTAAACAAACATCTTAATGCTCAACTCCCTACATAACACTCCTGCAAATTATGTTCCAGAAAGTAGCCCCCTTGCATCAAAGTTGCACTGTGCCTTGTTTGGGGTGAAAATGCAATTTGAAAAAAGTAAAAATAAATAACTGTTTTGCAGAACTGCGTATTTCAAGCGGAAATTAGAAAGTCGACCATTAATAATATACTTAGTAAACAATCGCACACAACGCGAAAATAATCGAGATGAAAATGTTTTTATTATTATTGGTATTTATCTATAATTTAACCGTATATTTTACTCGATAGAATTGTAAAACATATTTCTGCTTATTTATTAACCTTACTATTATATCTGTATTCGTCAATTTTATCCCTAAATTTTTTTTACTACTTCAACTCGTTACGTCATTTATTTTAAAACTTTATGTTTCTATAAAATATACCTACTTGACTTATTACAATATTTACAAATGAGCCAAGAAACTAGGTCTTAAATCTCGGTCGAATCATGACAAATACTAAAGATGGTACTTGATTCTTTCTTTCTAAACACTCAAAATCATTAGAATCCCTAGCAAGCGAAATAATTTAGTGATAAAAATGGCACTCTCTCCTACATCCGTTTTATTTTCTTATGGAAATCACCGCAAACATTGTGTTAAGTCACTCGATGGAAGGAGCCAGCAGGGACAAAAGATGACAATAAATGCCTGTTGTCCTTAATCTCGAAAAAGTACGAGGAAAACAGTCAGCAGGGAAAGAATCCATGGCTTGCAATCCTTGGAAAGAAACTACTGAATTAGGAAGTTGTGTGACATTAATGTACCAGAACAATGAATTGATAGAGACAATTAGACCAACGTAGTAGCGAATTAAAAGAGCCTGCAGATCATCTACTACGGCCGAGCTTTTGATTGTAATTATTATTAGAAAAAGAAACACGGTTAAAACGACTGTGCAAATTCTCAAATACAATCTATTTCCCCAATATATAAGTTGGGGAATTTTGCCGTCTCCAGCGACTTCTAAACAAACGAAACTAATTATTATAATTTATAAGCTTTTCAATTTCATAATTTTTCATGCAAGACAATAGAAATGTTCACAATTATCACCTACCTTTAAAAGTGATGATTGTCAATTACTCACACAAGAGAGCTGCCTATACATACATAATACACACACACACACACACACACACACACACACACATACACACACAAACACACATATATATATATATATATATATCTGTCGCCGGGTTCGAATCTATCGACTGGTGTTGATCGTGACACCCTGCACTGATAATTCCCGAAAGGATAAAACACTAG
This sequence comes from Euprymna scolopes, assembly GCF_053919585.1. Classification (NCBI taxonomy): domain Eukaryota; kingdom Metazoa; phylum Mollusca; class Cephalopoda; order Sepiida; family Sepiolidae; genus Euprymna; species Euprymna scolopes. Next base: position 150,641,785 of record NC_136491.1, read on the forward strand.
TGTCTGTAGGTATTTAATAAATATTATAATAACTAATATATATATACATATATTTGTGGCCGGAAGTGACGTATCCGTTCTGACGATTTTTTGAGACACTAGATAAGTTTGGGTGAGTTAGATTTTAGACGTCGAAGAGAGCGGATGCGTTAAACGGGTCCTCTCTTCCTCGTAGGGAGGTGACGTGTCTCAAAATGAAGGCTAGAAAAAACACAGAGGCCAGATATTCACTTTCTGTTCTTCTGCGTTACGACACCTGGGAAGCGAAATAAAATCTTTATATAAAACCAATAATCGTCCTGGGTTTAAAATTTCTTTGTCCAACACATTCCAGCTCCCTCAAAGACGGATGACATCCCCAGGTAGGGACAAAAAATAGACGGCCGACAACAGTTTAAAAAGTATGTCGTATAATGCATGTTTGATACACGCGCACAGCAAAAACACTAAGAAATAAACTGTTATATAATAGATAAGATCACATATGATTCAAATGAAGAATCACAGATATTCAGTTACACCACGTAAACGCCATCAACACACACACACACACACACACACACACACACACACACACACACACACACACACACACACACACACACACTGGCTTTGGGTCCTTAAAAATACACACACGTCGAGTTTATAGACAGGGGTATATACACCTTAGGCATGGCTATATAAAATATACTCTTTTCGATTTGTGACCTATTTGAAATTAAGAGGATTAACACTCATAAACCCCGTTTTGGTATGGTGACCCCCGTTTTGGTGCTCGTTACCTTCGACGACTTTCAAGCCGCCAAGAAAGAAAGAACCGGGGTTACAACGATGAAAAGAGTAACTATATGAAAACTAGAGGTGGCGTTTTATAATAGACGAAAGGAGAAAAAAATAAAACGGAAGTCTGTGAAAAAGAAAAGTATACAAAAAATAAAAAGACGGAAAAGCTAGAAAATAGAAGAAAAAGTTATAATCGCCACAAGGTAATAAAGTTTTAAAAACAGAAAAAATACATATATTAAACTTATTTAAAAAGTTTAAACTGTGGAAGGAGCGATATGTTCCGTCTGCCTGCTTCCCACCAGACTACAACTTGGATGTCTTCAAGTCCAACGTTAACAAATACCTAATGAACCGCCCCCTTAAGTAAACACTTCATCAAATCTCCACACTAACGTAATGTACTTGCAATAACCCTTATCCCTGAGTGGCTTCCGGGCCTTGATAAGTGATGATCACTGTGTAAAAAAAAAATGCCGAAAAAAAAAAGAGTAAATTAATGTACGAGGATAAAACACAGAAAAACGCACGTGTTCGAGGGAAAAGCAGAAGAAAAAACAAACAAAACTGTTATATATTCGAATGGTGTTATTATGAAAGCGAAAGACGCCAAAGTTTATTTTTAATTTGTGTTTAGATTTATTGAAGAAAAAGAAAGAAAATGTGGCTACAAAAAAAATAATAGAAAGCCAACATTTGTTTTAAATGTGCTCAGTTACATCGGGCAAAAATGAGAACCCCCTCCCCCCCCCAAAAATCTAATAGGTTCCACACTATCGGCCAGGCTCCAACTATTGTCCAGTCGTAACAATGTCGCATCCCTGTACCTGTTTTACAAATGCTATAATGAATGATGAACTCGTAGCACTTGTGCTTTCTCGACGTACATATTTCCGACCAACCCTACAAGCAGCAAAATGCTACCTGTTTATTGTTATCGATCCCAGATGCCGGAAACTCTTCTACTCTAATGGTTTCTTAGCTCTAACTGGTAGCCCCTACGTTACAAATGGTATTATGCCTTGTTTGGCGTTAAAATGGATACAAAAATTCTATTGTTTTTTTTGGACAAAATTCTATTGTCAAAAAGGGGAAATACGGTTGGCCGCAACACGTAATACATATCAAGTAATTGTTCTTGTATAAGAATTTCTACTTATTGATTATATAGACGAATTAATGAGTTTTATTTAAAGTGGTCAAGACTAATCACAGAGAACTGGGCTCGCTACTACACCACCTGCCGCTCGTTGAATCAGTAATGAACTCGACTATTATATAAAAGGAACTTTGTGTGTGTAAGTTTGTTCCCTATAGACTCGAAAACTGCTGGACCGATTTTATGAAATTTTACAAGAAGGTAGTTCGTGTGTCTAGCAGTGTTCTTAGATAGGTTTTGACCTGGAATGTCTTCGATAAGTATCTATAATTCTAAATCTAAATCCGACGAAAAGAAAGAGTAGGCGATTTTGACCAAAGTTAACACCTTACACAGCCTAATTCCACAGGTGCATTTGATAAGTTTTATTACCACACAAGGCGAAAGGGTCGACTTGTAAAATAAACAGTAGGTTCTTTGATATGACAGGGGTGTGTTCAAAATGAATGTTTTCGTTTAAAGTACAATTGCATGATGATACTTGACTTTTTCATTTTAAACGTAAATCCAAACCATTATCACCGCACAACCAGTAGGGGCAGAGATATACAACCTTTGGCAGGTTCTTTGATATGACAGGAGCGCATTCGAAATGAATATTTCTGTTTAGAGCACGATTGAAGTATGATACTTGACATTTGCCTCTTAAACTTTAGCATTAAAACATAGCCAGTATCAATGATGTCTCTAACAGTATATATATAGCACTCTCCCTTGACACTAGCGCCTAAAACGTATCATGTATCTGATGACTTTAATATCCACCATAGTAATTGGCTTGGCTTCTCTAACTACATAGACAGCTGGTAGCACCACCCATAACTTTTCTATATCCCATTCCATGACACAGAAAGTAACATTACTGATCCGTCTCTCAGATCGTCAGGGCGAGCAAGCCTGATTTCTGGACCTATTTCTGACCACAGTTCCAAAGGATTATGTAACAAATGTTTATTGTCTAATTGGGAATGCTGACCATGCTGTGATAATGATAGACACTCCTTAACTCTCGACCCCTAATTAAAGAGACATTTCTAAAAATGACAAAGTATTACAATAAGATACTCCATGGAGAAATACCTTGTGCAAGTTGAATGGTTCAAAGTCGTAATTATAGCACATGGTCCCACACGGAAGTTCTATAATAAACCCTATTCTCTCCGATGGTTTACTTCTTTACGCAGCTGCCATTGCTCAAAGGCAGTATACATATCACAGATTTATCTGACATAAATATCCTTCTTAAATAAGAAAAGAATCCAGATTGTCTTCGATTATCTACAAACTACAAGCCCTTGTACCCCCTCGGCAGAAATAAGCCCGACAAACCCGACAAACAGCAAAATCGCACCCTACAAAGTAGAGATTCTCAAATGCCAAAAAGCCTTCTATTGTAATAGTTTATTCCCCAGAACTGCTAGACTTTGGAATTCCTTTCCGGGTTCCTGCTGCCCTGACTGTAGTGACATGCATAAGTTCAAGTATATTGTAAACAGACGTTGTGCTTCTCAACTCTTTAAATTATGTCCCATGTACATCAAAGTGACACTTCGCCTTGTTTGGGGTGAAAATGCAAAAATGAAAACAAAACAAAACAAAAAACTATATATATATATATATATTTGAACTTTATAGTTCATATTGTATTAAAGATTCTTTTAGCTTTGCTAACTTTATACAAAATTATACTCATTCAGACATATTTACGTGTTCCTTCGATATTTCCAGTCTTTTTACTTGTATCCCATTGTTAGAGACTATTTGTGCTGACGCTTTATATCGGAGTAAACTTCCGACTCCCCAATACCAGAAAATATTTTTTGTAGAATTGATGAAATTCGCCACCATGTCGGTAGAATTCAGTTTCAACGATATTATATACAGACAGACGGATGGTGTGGTCACGGGTTCCCCATTCGGACCAGCGTTGGCTAATATCTTTGTGGGTTTTCATGAAGAGGGTCTACTGTCTGGTTTATGCCAACCAGACATTTATTTTCGTTACGTTGACGACACTTTCTGCTTATTTGAGAACGAGACGAATGCGGATGCTTTTTTTGTGTCCCTTAACATTCATCCAGCCCTTGAGTTTACGGTAGACAAGGAAACGAATTCTACTCTTCTGTTTTTGGATGTTTTGTCTCCAAGACATCCTCGTGTTTTCTTACTTCTGTTTATCGGAAACCAACTTTTACGGGTCTCTGTACGCGTTGGGACATTTTCTGCCCTATACACCAAAAATATAATTTAATCAAAACTTTAGCGCATAGGGCCTTGATAATTTGTTCTGAGGTTAATTTGGATGACGAACTCAAACTTATCACTAAGACTCTCTGTAATAATGGTTTCCCCTTGGATATTTTTGAAACTACTATCAATAAGAAAGTTTCTAATTTTCATAAACCCAAAGAAATTATAGCTAATAGATGTTCTGTGTACCTACGTGTACCTTGGCTAGGTAACATCAGTGACCGATTTGCTAAGCAAATTTCTTTGTCTGTGCAACGGTGTTATTTTGCATCGAACCCGCGTGTTGTTGTTTCAAGTAGGCCTATGTTGCCGTGTATTCGCAAAGATGTTCTCCCCCCCACCATAATAATTCTATTATTTATTTATTTAAATGTAGCTGCAGTGCGCACTATGTTGGGCGAACATCGCAAAGATTAGATTTTCGTTTGAAACAGCATGTGCCTTCAAAGATTCGTTATGCAAATTTTTCACCCTCGGATGTTCTGAGTAATAAGTACGGTTCTGCGATTTGCGACCATCTAATAAATAACCATGCGTGTGCCACGAATTTCAGTGCTGACATGTTTACGATCCTTAGTAAGTCGAACTCTACCTATCATTTGAAAATTTTAGAGACTCTTTTTATTAAGTCGAGACCTTCTCTTTGCAAGCAAAAAGAAAATCTTCTTGGACTTAACTTAGTCTCTATGTAATTTTCCCCCGTTTATTTCTGTTTTTTTTTCTTCCTACCCCCGCCATTTTCATGACTTTATTGTTTGTTTTAAATCGTATTTTCCTCGAGTTAGCTTTGATAAATTCATTATGTTTTTGGTCTGTATTTAGCCGTTATAAAATTCTGTACCCCCCCGGAAAATATTCAAATATATATATATATATATATATATATATATATATATATATATACATATATATATATATATATATATATATATATATATATATATATATATATATGTATATATATTATACATTTTGTTGAAATTCAAAGACTTACATTGTTTTCTTGTTTATTTAATCCTGAATCTCTTCGTTACAGCCGTTTCGTTAACTGGATGATAATTCTATGATTTTATGTTTTCATAGAAATTTTCTGTCTCATCAACTCGTCAGATGTGATTTCCATCTGATGTTACCAAGAAAAAGTTAATTTTGTACATGATAAACCTGGTGCATTCGTTTGGGGAAAAGAAATTCTATCTTCACGTTGTTACAGGTCGGCCATCTTGGATACCGTTAAATGAAAACGATATATATATATATATATATATATATGTTTGTATATATATAAACATATATATGCAGATACATATATATATACATATATATGTATATATATATACATATTTATTACAACATTTAAGAACTGTAACATATATATATATATATATATATACATATATATGTTACAGTTCTTAAATGTTGTAATAAATATGTTTTTTAATACCATGTTTAGGCCATGTTTCTGTTTTGAAATATATATATATATATATATATATATATATTGGCTTTTAGTACTATACTGATGTATGGCAGTCTACAGTTACGGCTGCCGTTGGTGCTTTTAACCATACATATTTGTTATGACTATATGACCATTTTGTCTTTCCATTTAATTTCTCTTACTTTCTCTGTTTTTCCATGTCTTCCTGGTTATCATTGTCCTTTTCATCATTATTAATTTTGTTTACATAGGCATCACCACTTATCAAGGCCCAGAGGCCACTACTCGAGGATAAGGGTTAAAGAGTGTACAGTAGAAATTGGACAATGTAGTAATCGTTAGTAATGGAAATTCGGTAAATTTGTTAACTTAAGTGGAACGGCTCATTAAGAACTTGTTTATATTGGACTTAAAGACAACCACATTGTAGTCAGCTGGAAAGCAGCCAAACGGAAGACAGTTCCACAGGCGTGCAGTTCTAAGAAATAAACTTTGTTCATAGAATCTGCGTTTAGGTTTAGGCACAGATAAAGAGTGGGGGAAATTATCGATAGTGTTTTCAGCTATACGAGTGTTTTTTCGTGAAAGTTTGGCGACGGGGAACCATAGATTGGAGCTCAGACGAGCAATTGCCATGAAAATAACGATACAGCAAAGACAGACACATAACAGATCTTCTGTGAGAAAGAGGCTGCAGGGAAGAGAAAAGGCTACGACGTATATTTTGAATTTTATCAAGGCAGGATAAGTCCTCTCTAGCAGCTCTTGCCCAGATGTGGCATTATTAATGTCATTTGCTTAATCTTTTATTTTCCTTATAATGTAATTTACTTGCGTCCCCACGAAGGCAAAGTTAGACACAAAGGTAGTTGTTTAATGTGTGGAAAATTAAGCTCTTCAAAAAGCGGTAGTCTTGATAGGAACAAAAAATAAGAATTGTCTAAGTCATAAAAGATTTCCCACCCACTGACCGAGGAAAAAAATGTAGCATACAATTTTTACCTTGGATTAAAAACGATAAATGATGGTAACAGGGAAAAGGGAGCTTTTAAAAATGATAAGAGAAAAATCTTACTTTTTATAGTATGAAACTTTCTGGAGATAAAAACACTTTTAATTCAAATCCCACGAAGGGACTAAATTCACATATTGCGCCATATTTGAATTAATCGTAACTTTATTTTCAAATTGTCGTATTTATGTTTTACAAGAAAGCAATAACTAACTCAAATAAATTTTAGTTAGTTTTATTCTTAAAATATTAATAAAAAGAGAAACTTAATTTTATGAGATTTAATTCGACATTACAATTGAAAAGATTACAAAACTAAGAGCTTCCAAAAAAATCCATAATGCTTACGAAAATCTATGTAAACAAAATTATGCAATCGCGAAGGTTTATCTTACAAATAAAATGATCATTTTAAAATTTTGTTACCCTACAAATATCTTCTTAGAATATTTTATATTTTAATTTGATTAAGTAACACCAAAATAGATGTATGTAAATTTAATGTTGGTAACATTCAAGGTAAATTAATTTTAACCGTTCGGTCGCCAATTCAAAACAAAACGATGTTACTTGATTGACATTGAATTATCTCCCTTATACCTTTGGATTCTTCTATACATATTTATTTCAATTATCCAACCCTTTAATATATATATATATATATATATATATATATATATATATATATATATATATATATATATATATATATATATACTAGCATGGGTGACCGGCGTTGCCCGGGTATTTGGAGGTGCATGTTGAGCAAAAAAAAAAAAGCGGTAAATTTTTTAACTTTGACCCCTATTATGATCCCTAAACATTTATTATTTTGGACCCTAATTAAGTTATTAAGTTAGATCCATGTCCAAGGAACTTATATCTAAAATTTCAAGTGTTTAGACCCAAAATTGTCGGAGGAGTTTGGTAGAGTTCTCAAAAGTCAAATCGTTGAACTTTGACCCTTTAATCACAAAATTTGTGACCGAAAACCGATCACATAGATTTTCCCAAATCTCAGTACCCTGTATATCAAAATTTGAGTCTGTAGACATAAAATTGACAGAGTTATTGCGTAGGGAAATGTACACACAGACAGACAGATACACAGACAGATACACAGACACGTTCACTTTCATGGATATACAAGAGAATTTCAAAATCAAGATTAATATTTTTTTAAATCTGTAAATAATGTAAGCAGTCAGTAATAGAAAGTTGTTGTAAGTAGAAAATATTTTAACATAAAAATTAACAAAAGTATGGTCAGTAATTTTTTTAAAAACTGGTAATACCTTGCTTAATTTGCAAGATTGTGTTGAGTCTGTAAAATGAAAGAAAGAGAAAATTAATTTTATTTCGGGGGTTTAGGTACAATTCATGTGAACTCTAAAATAATATTTGTCTGTTTTATTATTGCGACAATTGTTAAGGGTTGATAAATTTTTAGTTACAACGTCATACCAAATCGATCCCCCGTTTTGTAACCAATAAACATATTGTGGTTTTTATACAATGTTGTTTTTCTAAAAGGTGAGTTTTTTTTGTTACTTATTAGATATAACTTTTTTTGGCGAATATATAGAAAAGAGGCCCCTGCATGCCACCTGCCGGCTATCATGTAGAATGCGCCCTGATTATAGAGCCACGTGTTGGCTAGAACTGATTTTTTTTGTGTGTGTTTTTTTTGTGGATAAATAATATGACAACAAAACCAAATTAAATTTCGAATCGTTTTTAAATGTTTGGAACTTGTGGGTATTAACCCCCCCCCCCCGCCGCAGCCGCTGAAATTTCGGTATTAGTTTACTGTAACGCCCGTATAGAAACGTATAAAAATATATATATAGTGTTGGTGGTAGATTTACAGTTTCCGTCGCGAAGAAATTGTATTCATGATATGAAGAAATCACTTTTTAAAAATTTAATTTGGCTTTGTTATGTTATTTATCCAAAGGAAAAAAATATATATAATAACATCTAAAGCAGTCAACCGAGCAGAACAAAGCAAAAAAAAAAAAAAAAAAAAAAAACCAAAGAAGCACTTGCATTTGGTGTTGTCATATTGGTGATCCAGAAAAGAAATATATATATATATATATAACAACGAAAGCAGCCAACCAAACAGAACAACGCAAAAAAAAAAAACAAAAAAAGAACACCAGTTGTAGCCAAAATTTGCAGGGCGCGTTCTACATGAAATAGTTAATTAGTACCCAATCAGTGGTTATCCAAGGAATTAATAGAAATAAGAAATCGTGAAAAAAAAGTAAAGGGGAGGGGAATGATGGTTTGGCAGGATTGGCAAATCATTTTGTACTGTACAAAAATAGTGGTAATGTTTTTGTTGTAAATAGCAAGCAGTCCAAAAGTATTAAAAATTGAAAAAAAGAATGAGTTTTGTTAGGAAAGATGATGTTATTGTTTGAAATTTAAAGATAATGTGCTAAGTGAAAAAGTAAGTTTAAAAAAAGTATAATAAAAAAGGTGTATGTGATTGTAAAAGAACGTGTCGTTTAGTAGTGGTGTTGGGATGGACAGTCGGCGATTATATTGGTGTAATTTAAGCTGGTCAAGGTTTATTATTGTGGTTTCCAGTAGGGTTTGTCTAATAGTAAGTTGTGTTATAATGTATGTAATCAGGTGTAAGATAAGAAAAATAAAATAGGTTGTTATTGACTAAACGGTAATTGTAAAGTGTTTGATTAAACGCAGGTTAAACAGAAATAATGAATGAAAGTGTTAACGGTAATAAAAATATTATCAATATGTTAAAATAAAAAAAATGTGCGGACTATAAGATGTAAGTAAGTGATAGTTAAAAAAATTTTGATGGAAAGAAAATATTGTGTAAATAATGGTAAAATAAAGTAAATGTGCAGACATTACGTTGTAAGTATGTGATATGTAAAAATAAATTGGCAGAAAAGAAAATATTGTACAAATAAAGATGAAAATAAATTTTTATAAAGTAGGCAATAATTGATATTTTTTGTAGATTAAAATTGAATGAAATAAGTTGTATGTAGATTAGAACGAAAAACAATGAATAGGAATGGCAAAAGGAAAAATGAAGAAAAATTTTGCAGACGATAATGGGTAGATGAATGATATATAAACACAAGGAAAATTAATTTATCGGAATACCGGTAGGTTTTATAACAGTCGAAAACTATAATTCACAAAAGTATTTGGGAGTCTTGTCATAAAATGTAGTAAAAGAAAGTATAAGCAAATGAATGGATAAACGGGAACATACCAAAGTAATAAAATGAGAAAATGAAGAAAATCAGATTTACTGTGTGTGTTTATGGTATGAAAGTCAGCGGGCTTGGTTGCCATAACAACGTGACGTACACAAGGACGGTAGTGAACGTGTGTGTGTGTGTGCGCGTGTGCGCGTGTGCGCGTGTGCTGGGAATAGTAGTAGTACTAATAGTCTGTCCTTTGGAGGACAGCGTTTGTTTTCGTGTTGTGTGTACGTATGTACGGCTAGCGCCAGACGGCACTTTAGTAATGTGTGGTTGTGTTTGTGGGTGTGCTGTGTGTAGTAGTAGTAGTAGTAGTAGTAGTAGTTGTTATAGAGTGTCGTTTGCAGAGTCAGCGTTGGTTTGGCGTCGTTGCTAAGGAACGGTCAGGAAAAATGGCAGTTCAGTGCATGTGCATAAGTAGTAATGTGCATATTGTTTCGTATCTTAAGGAATAAGAAGGCAGGCAGTATTTAATGAAGTGTGAAATAATTAATAATAATGAGAATCTGACTAATATAAATAAGGGAAGTAAGTTATGTGAAAAACAAAGGAAGCATGTTAGTAAATGGAAGTGTGTGTCGTAATGTTAGACGATAACGGCAGTGAGGATGGTGTAGGTGTAATGGCGGACGTGGTGTCGGAGGTTGGATTGTGATGGCTGGTGTAAGTTTCGTAATTTTGTAATTTGTAAATGGCAAGTTAGGGAAAAATAGACCCTCCCTAGATGGACAATAAATAAGGGCATAATATTTTATGGTAAAGTTAAGAACGTAGGAACCATAGTTTTTTTAGGAGATGTGATTATTGGATTAACCAATCAGAAACCGTCTGTGGCACACACATCTCTGTTTATATATATATATATATATATATATATATATATATATATATATATATAGTCATCCACATACAGTACTATTTCGCTGTTTTACAGCTCATCAGTGCGGCTAGACAGGCAACTACCTCAGGTCAGGATCGAAACCCTACCGCCCAAATGTCATCCAAGGCTTTTCACCATTACGTTATACGGCTGTTGCTGTGTGGATCATAAATAAACAATTTTTTGACATCGTCCAAATGTCTCCGCTCGATTTGTTTACACAAAGAGCGTCGCTTAATACGCTAATGGAAATTTGTATATCACTTCCCGATATGCTCAACCCAAGATAGGGAGCATTATAGTCATCCACATACAGTACTGTTTCGCTGTTTCATATATATAAGGTGATATTAAGTGCTTTTGACAATCATTTTTACCGTTTTCTCATCACATTTCAATCTGCGGCCGATTTCTCGATTGGATAAAACAGAACGGTGGCGATTAATTAGCTCCTGACAGTCACTAAGAGAAAGTCGAAGCATATGAACTAAATGCTACGTTGTATAACCTGAAACAACAATTGCTTTGTTGCCTATATAGTAGATTTTTAAAGCTGGTTTTAAGCTCATTTATTGCTGTGAAATTTATTTTTGCCTTTTTTATTTAAAGTTAATTTTCTTAATTGACATGAAGACTAGGATAATGCAATTAAAAATCAAATGGGAACAGGTAAAATTATAGAGGAATAAAAAGCGAATCAAATGGGGGTATTAGTTGTTTAAACAGTTACATTCAATTTTACTTAAATTTGCGGTTTTGAAAAAAATAACGCGCGGACTTTGATTTTTGGCGCTACTGTACATATGTGAGTGTGCGTGTTTATATGCCATGTTAGTCTGTAATTAAAATATGCAAAAGCACATGCACTTGATAGACAATAGAATGTAAAAGTGCTTACAAGTAAAGTTTATAGAATTCTATAAACTTTACTATCCAGTTCATGTGCTGTTGCATATTTTAATTGTACGTGACTACATTAACGTGTTTGCTAAATGTACCAAAATTTTTTTAAGTAATATATAATTATTTACGCATATATATATAAACTTTTACACAAATAAGACAAAAGCAAAATAAATAGGATGGGCACGTAAATAAAACAATGGACAATTACATATTATAGAAAAATATAAAATCAAAATATCACTATTAAATAAAATGTACATATGATTATGTGACATTAAAACACATGTATAAACAACAATTGCCATGAAAATAACGATACAGCAAAGACAGACACATAACAGATCTTCTGTGAGAAAGAGGTTGCAGGGAAGAGGTTGCAAGCTACGAAGTCTATTTTGAATTTTATCAAGGCAGGATAAATCCTCTCTAGCAGCTCCTGCCCAGATGTGGCATTATTAATGTCATTTGCTTAATCTTTTATTTTCCTTATAATGTAATGCTCTTTTCCACCTTTTTCTTTTTACTTCAAATACAAGTAAAAATATGTAAAAACTTAAATGAACTAATTCCACTATATAATATTGAGCTTATGAGATTACATTTTTTTTTTACATGGAGGTCACCTCTTATCAAGACCCGGAAGCCACTCGGGGATAAGGGGTATTGCGAGTATATGTAATGCCCTCCACCCCAGCATCGCAAAAAATTTGACAGAACTTTTTTTTTTACATGGTAGTCACCACTTATCAAGGTCCGGAAGCCACTCGGGGATAAGGGGTATTGCGAGTACAGTAATCAATGGGATAGTATCGTAGTAATCGTTAGTATTGGAGATTTGATAAAGTGTCTTACTTAAGGGGCGATTCATCAGGAATTTGTTTATGTTGGACTTGAAGACATCCAAGTTGTAGTCAAGTGGGAAACAGGCAAACAGAAGAGAGTTCCACTGGCGTGCACTTCTAAGAAAGAAGCTTTGGTCATGGAATCTGCGTTTTGATTTAGGCACAGATAAAGAGTGGGAGAAATTTTTGACAGTGGTTTCAGCTAGACGGGTGTTTTTCATGAAAGATTGGCGAGGGGGACCAGAGATTGGAGCTCGGACGAGCACTTGGCATGAAAATAACGATAAAACAAAGACAAACTCGCAACGTCTCTTCTGTTGGAGAGAGGTTGCAGGGAAGAGAAAAGGGCATCCCCCACTCGGCTACGAAGTTTATTTTGTACTCTGTCAAGGCAGGATAGGCTGTTTTTAGCAGCTGCAGCCCAGATGTGGCAGCAGTACTCCATGTTTAAAGCTAATCAAGGGAATTTTCTCTTAAAACATATCTAATAAAAAGGTGATATCGTTGTGGACATTTATGACTTCATAAAACCTGTATTTTATTAGATATTTAATTTTTTTTAGAAATACCATAAATTGAAATTATTTTACATATATTAGAATTTATTTTATCAATATTTTGATTTCTAGCGTTTATTATTAAATATTTTTAGGTTTACAGACAGATCAAAGTGACTATGGCAACTACATCAGCAAGTTTTGAACATTAATAAGAAAATTATAATGCTTATTCCGGTATTATTACTAGCCGTCTTATTTCTTCCTGATGCTGGACTCAGCAATACTAGTTCAGCAGAAGTACTGTTAGTGATTGCGGACACCTATAGGCTTCTCCCATAGGTTCCTTGTCTCTCAAGTGTGAACGCATAATATTTTAATTGTGAGTGTGTATATATGATTGTTGCGAGATCTATGTGTTTATGAATGTATGTACAACGTCTTCCTGTTTGAGTTTATTTGTATCCAAAGGTATGAGTGCTTCGATTCTATTTTTGTACTGCATTATTGGTCGATTACCGTCTGCATCAACCCTCCCGTGTAGAGGTGCGTCTCTGTTTTGGACGGTGGACATAAGACAATCAATCAAGCTACGAAGGGAATTTTATTTCCTCACTTTTTTTTTTCTATTTGTATTTTGTTTATTCGTTTTACCACTCACAAGGTAGCGGATAGACGTGTCTCACTTTTTTCTCGTTCCTCTAATCTGTTTTTCTATCGCTCTCTTTTTCGCCCAATTCTGTCTCTCTCTTTCGTTTCATTCCACCCTCTCCCCCTCCTCCTCCCCTCCTCCTCCTCTGCTTTTATTTATAAAGTCTCGCTTTCATCCATCTACATTTTCTATTCTTCTCCCCTCACTTTGTACCAGTTATTACATCTTGATCATTGTTTCTATTGCTATGTCTTCATCTCATTTTCCCCTTGCTCTTTTCCACCTGTTTCTTGCGTTTCTCGTTCTCTCTATATACGCGTTCTCTCTACAAAAATAAAGCCTCCTAATTTTTAACTTAAAAAGTTGAAGAGTTACAAAGACTGGAATAGTACCATTAAACCGATGGACCTTTTGTGATCCAGAACTTACTTTTTGGAGCACCCCTCATATTATCCTGGCTAACTCATGTACACCCGTTGTGTCTCTCTCTCTGACCCTGTGCGTATTAACTCATCCCTCTTTCTCTTTCTGTCGCACTCATTTCTGATCGGCTCCCACCTCTTACCTCACATCGGTTTCTATGTTTCTATCTGTTACTTTTTCTCATTTTTATTCTCTTTGTCTTCTTCAAACTGGAACATTCTTTGTCTTTCTCTGTCATCCAGTTTTTCCGTAAACACTAAAATCCACAGAAAAAAAGGCCATTTCAAAAATGAACTTTTTCTTGTTGACCGCGGTATGTGCCTAGTCCTTTGTAGTTTTAGGAGGTGCATCCTCTCAGGCTTTACCTTCTCTATTTGAAAATAATACTAATCGCCCGAAGCGCCCCTACAAGGTAATACTGATGAGACTTTTCAAGGTTTTGTTTATGCAGGTCAGACTGACTCTCCTTGGAGGCTCTGATTATTAAATCCCACTTTCCGACCCTTGTGTCACACTATCCCACCGTGGAAGAGAACAAATAACTTCTCTTTCACTGATTATTTTCTTTCGTCATGTCTGCTCCCTTATCTTTCTATTTAAAGTTTGCTCTTTCTTCATATACTTGTATCATTTTTATATTATGTCAATAATATGTATTCATAATTATTAATTATTTTTTTCGATTTTTAAGCTGTTCTAGTTATTCATTCTTTAGCGTTTGTTGAATGTGGTCCCTCTTCTATTCACTTCCCTATTTAGTTTCTTATTCTTTCTGTATTTTTTTCCTTATTCTCCCCACTCTCTCTCTCTCTCTCTTCCTATTGATTTCTCTCTTGCTTCTCCCTCCCCCCTATTTCCATATTTTGTCTCGGGCTCTTTTATTTTTTATTTCCTTTCTCTTCTATACACTTTTCCTTATTCTATTTTTCATTTGTCTCACCTCTAACATCTTTCGATGTCTTTTCCATCGATTTCTCCTTTCCTTCTTTTCTTTTTTTTCTTAGTAGATGTTACCTCTTCTCCCTTTTTTATTTTTCTCTCTTTTATTTCTGTCTCTTTCGCTCTCCTTAATTTTCTCATTCCTTTTTTTTAAAAATCTTTTTCCCATTTGCTTTTACCTTTTCTTTCTCTACTTTTCTCTTATCTCTACTACCCTTTGCTTTTTCTTTTAATTCCATTTCCTTTCGCCTCTTTCTTTTCTTTATTTTCTCTATCCCCTTTTCTTCATTAATTCTCCGAAAACAACATATCCGTTCAGTTGAAATGATCGAATGGCCACCGTAAAGACGTACATCAAGCGAAAGCTACGCCTCAACGGAGCTCTACCCGCTCGTTTCACTAAAACCCAGCAACCACCCCCACCACTTTCGTACCCATGAGTCACGGAGGTCCCCCTGCTCTCTCTGACTGATGGATAGCGAAACATTGAACCAATCGTCAGAGTTTGTTGACGGGTTGGGGCATGGATGTATGTCGTGACGAAGGAGTAGTGTTTTAGGATGGGGGGGGGGTCACTATCAAAGCTACCACCCCCACCCGGGTCCACCACCATCTCCTTCATTTCTTCCCCTCCATTACCGTCATTTCACCAACAGCTTGTCCGTTTGAAAGCCCCTGGGTGTAGATTACTGCTGAGGTGCGCTCGGCACGTTCTGTGACAAGAAAACCACCCACTGACGCACAGATCATCCACTCTTGGCCACCATAACACCCCCTGAATATCTATTTCCATAAGCTAGGGACCTCCCAACACCAGTTCATGGTCCGCAATGAAAAACGAGAAACCAGTGTTAGACACAAAGTCTAAGATTCCACATAAATTGCAGCGCCAAGTTTCTCACTTTGTTTTAATCTTCTTATAATTGTGTTTTTTTTTTCGGATTGTGGCATTCTACCGGATGCCAAACATTCTCCCATTAGTTTAGTAACTTAAACCAAGAGATCTTTTTAAGATTCTAATCGTCCCTTTAAGTGCTATCGTTTGTATTTTTTGCACTTGGTTCACCGGGTATACTTGCCAGAAAGTTTTTGAAATTCTTTTTCATTAACCCGATTGCTCCTATAATGACTGGTATGATTGATACCTTATTAAGATTCCAGTTTCTTTTCATGTCGTGCATAAGTCCTTGCTATTTTTTTTTTTTTCTCCTTTCTCTGCTCGGTTAAGGCCAGCATCATTAGGGACGCTTACTTCAATTATGGTTGCCACTTTCTCCTTCTTGTCCCATATCACTATGCCAGGTTTAATAGCCGCATTTTCTAGGTATGTAGCTGTAGGAATTTCGTAGTCATAGTGGATGGTGTATGACTTATTTCCAACTGTTCTTTCTGGTAAACATGTTCCCAGGTACGACTCGATTTAAATATGTTAACTGAAACTCTTTTTGAAAACCGTTTTTATAAAAGGATGCTTTTAAAGTAACGAAGAATATATTTTGTTGGGATTAGAAATTTATCCTCTTTCTTCCTTATAGCAAATTTCCTCACACGAAAGAGCGGTTTCTTGTCTTTCTTTCTACTGTGTACACCCATTCACGAAATAAAAAAAAATGTAGTTGTCTTAGGAAAAAATAGCAGCAGAAATTCAGTCTAAAATAACTTCCCCGATAAAGAATTAATCAGCATAGCGTAATGGTCTTCGGAACGCTATTAATAAAGTTTTAAAAGAGAATCCATATAATTTATAAAGCAATTCTGATATCTGATTGGTTAATTCTTATCACCTAGGATCATAAGCAGAATCGGGCAAACGCATTTCGTATGACAAATTATCGCAACACTTTTCTTTATCGTTATTTTCAAGATAGGTATTCAAATGAGCTTTGATCTCAAGTTTATTTTTGTGAAACGTGAAGCAATATTTTGATAATATGATAGGCCATTATTAAAGAAAATTGGAAGATTCTATTCATAAACATTGGTGGTAGGGACTGACCAATGAAATGGAGCCACTTCCTGCTAGCAACCGATAAATAACCGGAATCACTCCATAGGAATACTGAATATTTTAGACCCCAACGCATAATTTTTCCTGTCTACACAAGAAGGAATTTTACTCTTCGTTTGAAGGTTCAAAACTTGTACGGATGAGCTACCCACCAAAACGTCTATTCTTCATCCACAACAGTTCAAGACTTATACAGATTAACTACCTACCGAAAACTGTATTATCCGTCTCATGACTTATTCAAATCGGCTAATCAACTCTTTTAAAATCAAACATGGTTTTCAATTAAAAAACACATGTAAAAGAAACTTGTCTAATTAAAACTACTATATATAACCCCTTCTTCTTGTTGTAGCTTAAATTAAACAGAATTTACATGAACAAAATTTATTTCTAAGAACTTTCTTTCTGTGAAACACAATAAAACGGGACTACTTCCTGTCGTACTAAACCATTGGTTTTAGATCCAATGATAACAAATTCTTGTATTAAAAAATGATCAAATCTTGCGAATTTCACCAGTCGTTTTCCAGTTGTGGCAGCGTGGCATGCAGCCAGCTTCTCGTGACTCATTTCCAAAAGTATGGAAGTCTTCGAAGACTCAATCATTGTTACATTAAAGACGGGTTGCAAAACCCCTCATACGCTGCAATGTATATTGACCAAACATAAACAAAATATAGCAGATATGATAGAATCTTGCAAGGGATGCGCGTTTGAAGCAAAATCTCCAACTATATCGTGCAAACGATGGTCAAACAGACCACACATGGCAGAGAATGTATGTGAATTTGCAGGACATTTTGACATGTACTACCTTATTGTTGTAGATAGCCACTTAAAATGTCCTGAGTTCCTACAATTTAAAATGTCCTGAAGGCTTACAATATAAAAAACATTAACTGCACGATCTGATTTTACACGACCTATTTGCGAGTTTTATCGTGATTAATTGTGTGATGACAGAGAACGACACTCAATTAAAATCAAGTTAATTCAGAGACTTTTATGTGTCGTAACAAATGGATAACATTTCAACTCCTCAGTGTCACCCTAGTTCGAATGGTCAGGCTGAGAGGTTCGCGAACATTATAAATAGGGCTTTTAAAAATACACTAGGTACCTCGAAGGGAAAGTTATTGCAAAAGTTTATGTTGGTGTATAGGATAACCCCTAATTCGAACACGCCTATGCCTGCAGAACAATGTTCACAGGAAAAGTCAAATCAGTGTTCGATAAACTTATTCCACAGCAAGCGGAATTGAATGAAAAAAATTGCTTAGAGTATAGAGAGAACCTACTTAACGAATAGCAAAAAGAGCAATGGATTTAATATATAGATTTTAAGAAGAATTAAACATGAAAGAAGGACCAAGAAGTTTTAGAATCGTTTTCTTATCGAGAGCAGAGCCATGCATACGAATCCAGGAGAAAAACTCCTTCGATTAGAAGGCAACAAGCCGAGTCTTAACATTATTTGGAGTTTTTATATCTTTTATTTCAAGTCGTGAACCTTTTCTGTCTCGAATGCTATTTTTATCTTTTACAAAATATTTCAGTCCTAGTATTATTGGGAGTCATCGGACTGCTGTTCTAATCTTGAGTGTGATTTTCACGACGTTTTGACCAACTATTCTTCAGGCCTTCGTAAGGTGTTACTTATTTCTTCCATTATTTAATGCAGCTCTGGAAACGGTTTTTTAAACACGCCGGGTTAGTACTCTTACTACAATGTGACTTCGGAAACCAAATATGCATTATCAGGCAAAGGCTTTTCTTTCAAAAAAAACTTTATTGTGTAGAAGAGGTGAAAGTCAGAGGGTGCAAGGCCAGGTGAGTATAACAGGGTCGGTCTTCATAGCCACACACCTGTGCTTCTGATCTGGTAACATGTGCGTTTCATGAGGAGGATTCGTTTGATTATCTACCCCACCTATTGATTTGGATAGCGTCTTTTAATTTCTTCAAAAATGAAGCATAATAGACTCTTGTAACTTTAAATATGGTACTTCCTGAAAGGAAATCTTTCATCACTACTATGTTATGGTCCCAGAAGACTGTGAGCATGACCTATCCAGCGAAGAGCTACACCCTTGTTTTCTTTTGAGGTTAGTCTATGTACTATCCCACTGACTGCGCTTTGACCTCTGGATCATAGTAATGCACCCATGTTTCATTCTGTATAATCGATCGTTTTTAACTCGATTATGTTTAGTAGCATGAATAACTGCGAGGGTCACATTAGTACATGTCAGGATGACCTGATGACAAACGGAAATATACACAGATGTAGGTGGCGTGATTAAAGCGGGGAGAGAGGTGAATGTTTATTTCTTAGGCAAAATGCGCTAGAACTGCAGGTGCCGAAATATAGAGTTGATGACGGCACGCTTTTGCGGAGAGAAACAAAATAATTTTTTTAAAGTCAATCCATCGTTGAATACAGAGGAAATTCGCCTGACAAGTAAGTAAAAAAAAGTTAATTATTCATAGTGATCTCTCCCCGATGAGTAATCTCTCTGCATAAAACCTTTGAAATTTCAGAATTGCGTCTCCATTGTGTTTCATGCACGAATAGTTTTGTTCGTTCAGAGAAGACTAAGGGTTAACAACCAACATGGGGATCACAACCAACGCATAAATATTCTGCGCAACATATAAAAGTTATTTTGTTTTTATTTCATTTCTTTATTGCTCATGGGCGAAAACGTACATTTGCAAAATGGTGCGAATGTTCGTTTAACGCTAAAATGTTACACCAAGTATATCTCCAAATTCAATCTTCAGCAACCAACGTGTTCTCGCTTCTGAGGAGTTGTAAGCAAATGAGGAATGCAGAACTTCGTGCAGATGCAAATAGAAAATGCATAACTTTGTGCAGATGCAAATAGAAAATGCAGAACTTTATGCAGATGCAAATAGAAAATACAGAACTTTGTGCAGATGCAAAGAGAAAATGCAGAACTTTATGCAGATGCAGATGGAAAATACAGAACTTCATGCAGATGCAAATAGAAAATGCAGAACTTCGTGCAGATGCAAATAGAAAATACAGAACTTCGTGCAGATGCAAATAGAAAATGCAGAACTTTGTGCAGATTCAAATAGAAAACGCAGAACTTTATGCAGATGCAAATAGAAAATGTAGAACTTCGTGCAGATGCAAATAGAAAATACAGAGCCTTGTGCAGATGCAAATAGAAAATGCAGAACTTCGTGCAGATGCAAATGGAAAATACAGAACTTCGTGCAGATGCAAATAGAAAATGCAGAACTTCGTGCAGATGCAAATAGAAAATACAGAACTTCGTGCAGATGCAAATAGAAAATGCAGAACTTCGTGTAGATACAAATAGAAAATGCAGAACTTTGTGCAGATGCAAATAGAAAATGCAGAACTTTATGCCGATGCAAATGGAAAATACAGAACTTCGTGCAGATGCAAATAGAAAATACAGAACTTTGTGCAGATGCAAATAGAAAACGCAGAGCTTTGTGCAGATGCAAATAGAAAATACAGAATTTGTGCAGATGCAAATAGAAAATGCAGAGCTTTGTGCAGATGCAAATGGAAAATAAAGAACTTCGTGCATATGCAAATAGAAAATGCAGAGCTTTGTGCAGATGCAAATAGAAAATGCAGAACTTTATGCAGATGCAAATGGAAAATACAGAACTTCGTGAATATGCAAATAGAAAATGCAGAACTTCGTGCAGATGCAAATAGAAAATACAGAACTTTGTGCAGATGCAAATAGAAAACGCAGAGCTTTGTGCAGATGCAAATAGAAAATACAGAATTTGTGCAGATGCAAATAGAAAATGCAGAGCTTTGTGCAGATGCAAATGGAAAATAAAGAACTTCGTGCATATGCAAATAGAAAATGCAGAACTTCGTGCAGATGCTAATAGAAAATGCAGAGCTTTGTTCAGGTACAAATAGAAAATACAGAACTTCGTGCAGATGCAAATAGAAAAGGCAGCGCTTTGTGCAGATGCAAATAGAAAATGCAGAACTTTGTGCAGGTACAAATGGAAAATGCAGAACTTTGTGTAGATGCAAATGTCCATGAAAGATAGTTTACACAGATCTAGTAATAATCTTGACTTTTTTAAACGATTTTCTGAAATGCCAGCCTCAACTTTACCGACTGACGGTCTCTAAGACCGTCTAAACTCATTATCTGGGGGACAAATTAGCTTGGACGAAAAGGCCGAAGCATAACACAATCCAGACCTCGACTAGAAAAATACAGAATACTGGATATGTGTGCTGCCAATCAAATTCCAGAGAAAGCTATCGTTATTACAGATAATTCAATGATAAACGGCTGGTTCAATAACACTTATTGGATTACAGTGCAATGAAGCGAAGACTCCATAAAATTTTAAAATGTGTTCTGCAACCCAGAATCAAATATAACTTAATTATTTAACTAGTGACACTGGAAATTATTCGTATGAGAACTAATAGTAAGTGCATCATTGCAACATATTTAACTTTATCTTCAACTGAAAAACAAAATTGTTAATTACAAAAATAAATTGCACAATTGTTGACCAATCTCGGGTACATATGTTGGAGCTTCTGCTGCATTTTGTCAATTTGTCGGCAGTACTTCTCCACCATTATCGTTTCGCCAGGATTCAAGAAGCTGTGATGGATAATACCGGCCGCAGACTACCACACAGTCACCATAACTTTTTTTTGGTGCAATTTCGGCTTCGGGACGTGTTGTGGAGCTTCTCCGGCATCCAACCAGTGTGCCGAACGTCGCTGGTTGTCGTAGATTTTCCACTTCTTATCACACGTCGCAAACCGCTCGAGAAATGGGTGGTTTTTATTGCAGAGAATGAGCGTAGCAGATACCTTAAAACCACGATGAATGCGGCACCCACTAATCCAACTTTTTACCTCCCTATTTGCTTTAAATGCCGAACCACTATTGAATGGTCGACCCCGAGTCCAACAGTAACTTCTCGTATGATTTTGCGAGGATCGGCTTCAATTAATGCTTTCAAATGTTCGTTTTCAACCGCTGTCGGCCGGCCGCAACAGTATTCGAGGCTCTCGTTACCACTGCGAAATTTCTGTAACCACCGTTGTGCCATACGTTCATTAATGGTTCCTGAGCCAAACGCATCATTGATATCACGAGCTGTCTCGGTAGCTTTTCGGCTTAGTTTGAACTGGAACAAAAAATTGTGAGGATTTGAATTTTTTCCATGTTGTCGAAAAGCTTGCAAAAAATGAATGAAGAGATTGAGAACGGTTACGAATAACACGATAGAGCGAAATACGAGCTTTAAATGATATATAACATGGCTATATATATATCAATGAATTAATTCAGAAATCATACATAAAAGTAACATATGTAAGAAAACGACATTGTTTTTGAACCAACCTAATATCACGTATATATTCATTGTCCGTGTTTCCTTTTCTCTTCTTACATTTTCTTTGTTCTGCAGTTCTTGCGTGTATCTTTTAATTTTTCCCACAAACTTTGATCTTCAAGTGTAATCTCTGAATACTTTCAAAAGTTTAAGAATTTCCCTGTATATGATTCCGGTTATGCACGAAACCTTTTGGCACTAAAAATGTTCTTGTGCAACATTTATGGCTTTCCAATACTTTCCCATATCATATTTGTGTGTAATCACTTAAATTCTATCTATCTATCTATCTATCTATCTATCTATCTATCTATCTATTTATCTCTCTCTCTCTCTCTCTATATATATATATATATGCGTGTGTGTGTGTGTGTGTTTGTGTGTGTGTGTGTTTACGCATACACATATATTCAGAAACATATACATATGTATTTGGTTGTGGGCCTGTAGTACGTTTTTCTTTAATTGTAGAATAAATTATCAATAAAAACAAGTTTTTGTACAGCGTGTCAGAAGTTATATAAACCTCAATAATTCACAAATTTCTGAAACAACATTCATCATATATCATCTATATAAATAAAAATCTAATTGTTCGTTTGTTATTAACATCTAATCTAAAAAAAAGTACTGAATCGATTGCTTTGACATTTTGCGTGTATTGTTAGCATATATATCTCAGGGGTTTTGCGATTACTCTGTTAGCGAACGAATTGCAATGTCTGTTTACTGTGCAAGCCTATCCTGATCCGATATGCCCATAGATGTAGGCGATGTCTGATTGCGAGAGCTGTTACAGCCAATCACTGCCTGAGCTCTTTCCTCTCCCTTCACTCCTGGTTTTTCATCATCAACGCCTCTTGCTGCTCTTGGTGCATGCCTTTACAGATCTTCTCCAGCAGCCGTGTTTTTCAGCCACGGACACCCAGCCTGTTAAGTCGATGTCACATGCTTTCATGTCTCACTTGCAGATATCCTTACAAATCTTCCTGCCTGTCTGGAGCCGGACTGAAGCCGGTTACAAGCTCATCAAAAATATATATATTTTTAATTCTCCCATCCTCTATGCGGATTCCATAGCGAAGCCAGCGGAGTCGTTGTTCAGTGAGCAAATCACTCGTTTGTGAGATATCTGTTAGCTCAGAGACGGTTCTCTTTGAGATGTAGCCCTGATGATTTATAGGATTCTCATGGGGTGCACTTCATCCCACGACTCGTTGAATGCATAGTACAATGACGGAAAGAAAAAATTTGCCAAAGAGTCGGCGCGAGTATACGCCCTGTTTCATGTTACTCTTGATTAGCAAAGAGTTCAAGAAAGAGAAATCGTACTGTATGGTGTGATATATGCCTTCATAGAAAGACGTAATAATTTTCAGTAGCCTGGTGTGACATGTACGATAGCTTTAAACAAGTCTTTGATTAAACCATAAACAAAATTTAACACTTGAGACTGAGATCGATTGCCAGTAACATTAATAGTAAACCGCAACAGATCGATCAAGCAGTGGGATGAGCATTACCAGGAACCTTATTATATGTGTACTAGCAGGCCGCATAATTATTACATTTTAATTCGTGCAGATTTCGTATTTATTATGTAGCCAAATCTCTTTTAATTATTATCCAATATATATTAAAATTATTTCAAAAGTTATAAAAAATATGATGTATATTTGTTTTTCTTTAATTATAGAACCAGTTTTCTATTAATTATTATATTGTTCACAATATATAATAGTGATTTCAGAAGATAAAAAGTATGTCTTGAGTGCCATCAGCAAGACTCGAAACTAAAACATTCAGCTCTCTAACGGTATTCGCCAACGTCTAAGCTGACAGCACATGCATGTCAAAATTTGGTATATTAATGAAGTTATATATATATATATATATTTCACAAAGAGGTCACAACATATCAAGGCTCGGAATCCACGGTAAGATTAGGGTTAGTGAGTATACAGTAGTCAATTAAAAAATATAGTATTCGTTAGTACTGGAAATTTGATGAATTGGATTACTTAAGAGGATGGCTCATCAAGAACTTGTTTATGTTAGACTTTTACGATGACAATATTGTAGTCAGTTGGAATAAAAGAAAACGAAACAGCGTTCCACAGGCGTGCAGTTCTAAGAAATAAGCTTTGTTCATGGGATCTTTGTCTAAGTTTAGGCACAGATAAAGAGTTGAGGAAATTATTGATAGTGATTTCAGATAGGCAGGTGTTTTTCGTGAAAGTCAGGCCAGGGAGGAGCATAAATGGAGATCAGAAAAACACTTGCCATGAAAAAAAACGATAAAGCAGAAACAGGTTCTCAACGTCTCTTCTGAGAAAGAGATTGCTTTATATAATCGTTTAAATTGCAATCATTTTAAAACAATTATGTCTTTCTTTCAGAACGTGGAATACAAGATAGAAAAAAAAAAACAAAGTGGCAAAATTTTATTATTTTAATTCAAACTATGCCGAAAGGCTGCTGAAACAGCTCGGAATTTCAACGAAGTGTTTGGCCCAGGAACCACTACTGAACACACAACACAATGGTGGTTTAAGAAATTTTGTGGCGGCGACGAGAGTCCCGAAGATGATGAGCGTAGTGGTTGGTCATCGGATGCTGACAATGATCCATTAATAGCTTAGTCGAAGCCAATCCACGTACTACTGTTCAATAACTTGCTGCTGAATTAGACGTAACGTATACGAGGATTTCCAACAACTTGACAGGGATTAGAAAGACAAAAACCTGGGTGCCTCACGAATTGAACGACAACCAAAAGATACGCAGTTATGAAATGTCATCTTCCCTTCTTTTACGCAAGAAAAATGATCCATTTTCCAACCGGGTTTTGACTTACGATGAAAAGTGGGGGTTTTACAACAACCGGTGATGCTCAGTTCCGTGGTTAGATGCCGACAAAGCTCCACGACACTCCCCGAAGCACGAAAAAATTTCCATGCTGACTGTTTGGTAGTATCCGATCGATCTTATCTATAACAGTTTTTGTAATGCATTACGATGGAGAAGTATTGTCAACAAATGGTTGAAAAGTATTAGAAGCTTCGACAACAACACCCAGCATTAATTAACAGAAAAAGCCGAATTCTCCTCCACGACAATGCCCGGCCGAACATTACTAAACCGACCCTGTAGAAGTTGAACGAATTGTACAACGAAACTCTGCCTCATCCTCCATACTCTCCAGACCTTTCACCTGCCACTTTACGACTGCCACTTTTTGAAGTATCTGGATAACTTTTTGCTTAAAACAATCCCAAGCGATGCAAAAGCGCATTCAGCGACTTCGTCGCTGTCAGAATGCAAGCTTTTTAGTTATTGGCATAAATACACTTGCTTTGCGTTGGCAAAAGGGTGTCAATTCGATAATTTGACAAATAATGTCTATTTTTAAACCGAGATATGTTCACCTGAATTTAAAATGTTAAAAAACCGCAAGGACTTTCTTGTCAAACTGTTACATGATAAGGGCTGTCCCATTTTCATGTAAGTAAAAAATAGGGAATTAGTTAAATGTAAATATGAAATAAGATAGTCAAGAATTCGAACTTACGAAGCTAGACTTGGAATTGAGAATTCCAATCATAAGTTAAAATAAACACAGAATGTTATTATAAATAGAATGTCCAGTAAATTGTTAATTCTGTTAAAATATTTAATAAATACAAATTTGGCTGGAAACTATTCACATTCTTAGAAAGAATGCATAATAAAACATGGATTACAGAATTAGACAAGTAGGTTAAATTCCTTTGTAAAACAACAAAGAGAATGGGAAGTTTCCTGGTCGTCAGAAATGGTTTCAAAACGTGCAAATCGCGCATGTTGGAAAAACGTGAGTTGTCACGTTTACCAGACATACGTGGGATTTCTCAATATAAGAAAGAGGCCGAAGGTAGTTAGAAGGAGTTAGATCAGTCAGACCAGAAAAGCAGCAGGTGTGTCAGAAATTTCGTGAAAAAGATTGAATAATTCCACCCCCTGTCTTTCTAAGCTTATAACTCCTCGAAAAATGTAATTCAAGCCTTAATTTTTTTTCAATTAAAGGAGTAAGAACCAAGGTTTCATTAAAAAAAAAACGAAAAAAACAAACAACGTGGTTTAAAAAAAAAAGGTTTTAAACTTCGGACTTTACGGGTAAATTTCTAAAACACACTACTTTTTTGTTTTAAATTTGAATATATTATTTATTGATCTTTTATCTTCAATTTGTGATATATAAAACTTTGGTGAGTGCATTAACTATTTACTTTTTAATAGACATTTGAAAATGGGGGGGGGCGTGAATTAAAAAAAACGTTTGTCTTAAATATTATATTTAGTTTATTGGAAAGAGCATTAAATTTCACATTGACGCCGAAAATATCGTAAAAATAGAATCAATAGAAAAATTTTGATAGATTTTCAAAATTTAAAAATTGAAAAATACTGAGCTCGTAAAATTCAATTAATTTCATTACTGTTTTTTTGTAAATAAAAAAAATAATATTTCCATTACTTTTTATACAACTTTAATAGTTTATTTTGGAAGTATAATCGATAAAGAAAATAAACAACCCACTTTTAAAAGAGAAATTACGCAGTTTCGTGTCAGGGGTGTCAAAAATTCCTACAAAAATTCTGTTACACATATAGAAGCAGAGAGGTTCAGACCGATTCTCGGTTAGAGTCCAGGCACCCTCTGGGAAGCGAGAGGGTTTAGAAATAACCATGTAGCAACTTTGAATCCCTGAAATACAGAATCATTTCCGATCGGTCGAAGAATAAATGATCATCATGTTTATTATAACTGTCCTCTTTTTGTGTTCATCATTACCACGAGAAAGGTAATGTGTTTATATTATATGTACAACTGTCAAACGTAAATGTCAAACACACTCTCGGTCTATCTATCAAGATATTCAAAAATCTCATCTAATTGAATTACAGGCTTGGTGCTCTTGTAGTACATGTACACTGTCTATTATATATATATATATATATATATATATATATATATATATATATATATATATATATACAGAGCTGTCTCTCTCTTTATATATACCCTGTTTATGTCTCCAATAAGCTATCTCCACAAACATGAACATCATAAGATAATATGAACACTCACAATGAATATATATAATATCTAACATCTCACAACATAATCACACAACGTTAACCTCTAAGACACTACTAAGACGAACATAACATTCAACACCAAAGAATAATACATACGTTCATCGAAAATAACACCCACAACATAATATACGAATGAACATTCTAAGACATATGAACACTCAACAACATGAACACTCCCAAGACTGTCTCTATCACTCTAAGACTCTTACTAACATGAACGACAACAAATATATAAGTTGTGATCTAAATAAGAACAACGTAACATACACACAGATTTGCTACCCTAAAAATAACACTCACAATATAATAAAACTGATATATATTGATTTATTTTATATTTACGTCGGCTCTCTTTCTTTTGCTCTTTCAACACCCCCCCCCAAAAAAAAACCAAAAACAAATAAAAAAATCTACGATCCAGTTCTTGGAGAATGAGAGCGAAACTGGTCGGCAGACATTTATTTGTCTTGTATTACTTTTAATCATGAATATTTAAAATATCTTTCCTTTGTAATAACTATAATGAAATTTTGCACTTTCTTAAAGAATATCACACACACACACACACACACACACACACATACACACACACACACACACACATATATATATATACTCGCATTTGCTTTCTTTACTTTCGCTTCATTATCGTGGCGACCAATATATTTGCCCTATGCCCAGCCATATTTCTCATTACATTCGTTAGGAGGATTCACTGTCTATTCCGATACCCACCCATTTTATTAGCTTCTCCAGCCAAACACAGCGGACCTCCACTCTTCTGCCTACTCACGCATCTCTGCTGGTCGCATCTTAACCTCAAAGTCGCCTGCGGTTCATATTTATATCTACGGTGGCGTCTATTTGATTACGTCGCCGACTGCCAGTGTCAGGGCACGGTAGGGCAGACCTCTCTTGTCATGGCGAGAAATTTATGGCGAATGTCCTCACGAATAAACTGGGATGGGTGCCGAGGACGAAGAGAATAAAATCCGCCAGACTGTGCGATCGTCCGACTACTTGTGTTTGCTGGCGAGGTCGAGTGTCGAGGCGGAAAGGAAGTTGGTGTTATCGGCAAATGAAGTTGTCGGGGAAAAGGAGGTGCTATTGGATTTAAGTGTGTGTCTGTCTCTCTCACTACTTACGTCTAACAAACTAAATAATGTACACGCATAGGAATATATATATATATATATATATATATATATGCGTGTGTATGTGTGTGTATATAACCATTTGATTCGCCATGAAAGCGTACATACACGTATATACACGTATATTTACTTGGTATATTTTTTATTGATCCTAATATTTTTAGCTACATATGTGAATACATGTTATTGCAAAAGTAGAAGAAAAGGCAAAGTGTGGCCAAGGAAAACTATTTAATAGAAAAGGGTAAAAAATTAAACAGAAAAATGAGATCCCGACGATTTCACGGTTCCTCTGCGACTTTAATTGCTTAGAAACTCTGAATTATTACATACTAGCGAGAGGGGGTCGTTTCTTTGTCGTAAAAGAACGGGACTTTAGTGGAATCAGCCAGAAGCAAAATTTTGCAAGCAAAAAAAAAAAAAAAGAAAAAAAAAAAGAAAAACAATTGGACGCGTGCTAGGCCCGAACTCGTACAACTTAAGTTAGTAAGCGGATGTGTTATCTATGGGTGCAGGAGGACACAGATGTCATAACACAGCAAATTTAGCTTTTTAAAACAGAAGAGCATAACGAAGCTTCGCGCATGCGGTTAGCAAACCGTATCGAAAGCAAGGTCTTCAAACAAAACGACATTTCTATATGAAATAATTCAGGATTTTTCCAATTTCTCGATACTTTTTGTCCGATAGATTGTTTTTTCAAACTCTTTCATGGTCGTGCCCGTACGATACGGACGACAAAAGTTTTTAGCGTACATACAAACACACATACAAGCACAAAAACATACATACTATTGAGATTTATATAATAGATTAGTCGAGGGTCCGTTTTCGACAGTCTGACGGGAACTTCGCCAATTGGCTGCGTGATATTTTTGTAAAGAAAAAGTTCTTTATAGGTGATTTTTGCGCTTTATTCTTAAATTTGATTTATTACACATGTTTCTATTTCTTTTTCTATAGGCAATAACAAGCTTCAATGTGCGTTATAGATATAAAGTGTGAATTACCATTTGTTCTTCTTTTTCCTTTTTAAGCTGACTTTTCCAATGGCGTTTCTCTTCGTCCCCGTTTTACGCGTCTTTTTATTTGGAGCAAATAAATTTAGAAGAGAAACTAATGTTATCGTAGCTACTTATTCACTTCTTAAACTTAACTTTTTAAATAACGAAATGAGATAGACATCGAAGTAACATTTGCCTATATTAAAAGTTTCCTCGTTATTGGTTGTGGCTCGTTCGCATGGCTTTCACCGAGAGACTAACTAAAAACTTCTATTTTTCACGCCCTGAACATTAGACTGTTTGGTCTACGGTATTTGACCTCTGTACCCTGGTTCAACTTTACATCACACATCTCTGGGAACGATTCGGCTTGAAGGTTAAGATCATGCTGAGATGCACCAAATATATCTTAATCGCTACTGACATTGTAATTCAGCGTTCCACTTTAGGATTGGCTCATCGGCGTGTAACGTCAGACAGCATCTTAGCCCGGGCTGTTGACGTTATGTTCTGGCCAAAGCCGAGCGAACGCTGAAATACGTCTGGTTCTCTATATGCACCAGTACAAAAAAAAAAAAAAAAAAAATTAAAATAATGAAAAAAAAGGAGATCTTACTTTTTTTTACGATGGAGTCACCACTTATCTAGACCCGGAGCCACTCGAGGATAAGGAACGACTCATGTATTTTAAATTGTGAAAGCGCAGTTGGCAACCCCGGACAAGTATCTGTTACTGCCGAGAATATTAAAACAATTTCTTGAATTTTATAATTGAGTAATAAAAAGTATCTTTTTATATACGAGATAATATACAAAAAATTACGTATAAAATCATATAATTTACTTCGACCAGCGTCTCTCAAGCTAAATTTCCTAAAAAATGTATGTGCTTAAATACTTTCTATTTCCATTTTATGATTTAATAGTTTTTTAAATTAACATTGGCCTATTTATAGGACACCATTTCAGGAAATTATATGCTTTTTCTTTGCCTCTGTTCGCATAAGATTGTTAATATCACGTTCTGTTTTTCGAATTGCATTTTATAAATATTTTTAGAGTTGCATTTTATAAATGTTTTTAGAGTTGCTTTTTTATAAATGTGTGTTCGAGTTGCATTTTATAAATACTATCTATCTGAGTATTTTTCGTATTTAGATTCTTTGGACTGCTGTTCTCATCTTGAGTGCAATTTTCACAATGTTTCGGTCGATATAATCTGCGATATTTTTCAGGTTGAACTTGAGAATATTTGTATTAAACTCATGAATTTGCATTGGATTTCAAACGGAACCCTGTATTCAATTCACGGTGGTGCCACGCTTTCATTCCGCTTTGAATAAAACGTAATTTTGTGTCGCCTACAACCTTCAATTTTCAGAAGAAAATCTCATTTATAACTAATATTTTTCAAGTTTTCTAACCACTGCGCCATATCCGCAAGGAGCCGTGGAGCAGTTATTTGGGTACTTGGAAAACTTCGGAATTCTAATACGAATGGCCAATCCTCATCTGAAATATTCATGAACTGAGTCATTTATTTGTTTTTGCTGTTCATTTTTTTATTTTGAAGAGTAATACTGATGAAAAATTCGGAATATACTTCTATATTTTACTAGGTTATGTGTAGATAAAACGGACCGTAAAGTTATACGAATTTCTTTTGAAAAAGAAGTGGTCATTAAAAGGAACTGCTAGAAGCATATTACCCTACTTTGACAGGGTTCAAAATAGACTTCTGAGTTCCTATCTAGGTTCCCCCTTGCCAAACTTAAAAAAAAACACTCGTATAGATGAAACCACTGTCAATAATTCCCCCCACTCTTTATTTGTCTCTAAAGCTAAACGTGGATTCCATGAACAAAGCTTCTTTCTTAGAACTGCACTCTCTTCCGTTTGCCTGCTTTCCAGCTGATTACAATATGGTCGTCTTCAAGTCAAACGTAAACAAGTTCTTGATGAGCAATCCCCTAAAGTAATCCAATTTACCAAATTTTCAAAACTAACGCTTGCCCTATTGACTACTGTGCACTCATTAACCCTTATCCTCGAGTGGCCTTTTAAAGTGACTTAAAAAAACATAGCAGTCGATCGTTTATTTTTAAAAATATTGTTATTTCATCTTAAACAAAACACAGTTGCCCTTTGGCGTAAAGGGCTACTATTTGAGACCAAATTCATAGGGATACTATTGAATATTAATAAATAAACTCACACATACATAAATACACATAACAATACTTGGATATTAATAAATAAACTCACACATACATAAATAAACATAACAATACTTGAATATTAATAAATAAACACACACATACATAAATAAACATAACAATACTTAAATATTAATAAATAAACACACACATACATAAATAAACATAATAATACTTAAATATTAATAAATAAACACACACATACATAAATAAACATAACAATACTTAAATATTAATAAATAAACTCACACATAAATAAATAAACATAATAATGCTTGAATATTAATAAATAAACTCACACATACATAAATAAACATAACAATACTTAAATATTAATAAATAAACTCACACATACATAAATAAACATAATAATACTTGAATATTAATAAATAAACACACACATACATAAATAAACATAACAATACTTAAATATTAATAAATAAACTCACACATACATAAATAAACATAACAATACTTGAATATTAATAAATAAACACACACATACATAAATAAACATAACAATACTTGAATATTAATAAATAAACACACACATACATAAATAAACATAACAATATTTAAATATTAATAAATAAACACACACATACATAAATAAACATAACAATACTTGAATATTAATAAATAAACACACACATACATAAATAAACATAATAATACTTGAATATTAATAAATAAACTCACACATACATAAATAAACATAACAATACTTGACTATTAATAAATAAACACACACATACATAAATAAACATAATAATACTTGACTATTAATAAATAAACACACACATACATAATCACGTACAGTAAATACATTAGAGATTAATTTAAAAGGCACACAGTTAAAATCGAAAATCTTAATGTTGTACATCCTCTCAAATGAAGTTGCTTATTGCCTGTTTGCTGTTTCCTGTGCTAGTGAATGCAACAGTTTATGTTCAAGGTTATTTCCATACCTTTTCGGAATCTACCAATAGGGAGACCAAACGTTGTCCGGGATTGAGTAATGATCCAGGAATATTCCACACTTTCGATAATTTTTATTGTGATCGAAATCGGTGAAATCGTTCATTTACCGATCAAATCAATTTTAATTAAAGTATAAATAGCAAAAGTCAAATAGCAAACTTAAATTCAATTGTGCTCTGAACACAAACATTCATTTCCAAAGCGCCCTTGCCTTATCAAGGACTTTAATGTTGATTTACATGCTAGACCCTTCTGCTTGTGCAGTAATAAAGCTTCTCAAATGCATCTGTGATTTTCGGCTGTATGAATATAATAACTAGTTTTGGGACGATTAATCGGGAATCGGAAAAATCGGAATTTTTTGGGGCATTGGAATCGGAAAAATTAGTGTCTATTTTCTGGTGTCAAAAACGAGTCTCTAATTTAAAATTTTATTTTGGTTTTATTTTGTTTACAACTTACTTATCAATTATTGGCATTAAAAATAAAATGATAAATATATTTTTAATTTAAATTTCCAATTGACTTAAAATCTTTAGGTCACTCCAAAAGTGTGAGTTTTTTGTTGGCAAAAATATATGCGTATGATACACTGGGTTATACGGTATTCCAAAAAGAAAAAACAAAACAAAACAAAAAAAAAAAACAAAACAAAAAAAACAAAAAAACAACAAAAAAAAAACAAGTCTACAACGGAATATTAAGAGATTCTAAGAATCAGAATCGGTAATTGTATCGAAATCGGGAAAAATATTGAAATCGTGCCATCACTAATGATTACTTTGGTTAAAATCACACTGTTCCTTCTATAATCGAATTTTTCCGATGATCGATTTTTGACACTCATCGGAGAAATTCCAAAATAAAACCTATCTAAGAATACTTCCAGACACATAAAGTACACGAGTGAAATTAAAATAATCTACCCAGTTATTTCGAAGTTCATAGACAACTATTTCTCTCTCCCTCTCTCTCTCTCTCTCTCACACACACACACACACACACACACACACACACACACACACACACACACACACACACACACACACACACACACACACACAACGTGCCTTTTATATATAAGTAAAGATATAATTGTAAAAATAAATCAGAATTTTTTGTAGATGATAATAGATTACAAATGAAATTTTATTAATTTATCATTTATATATATATATATATATATATATATATATATATATATATATATATATATATATATATATATATTTACATTTTCACCCAAACAAGGCACATTGCCCATTTGATGTAGGGGGCTACTATCAGGGGAAACAACTACTGGGGTACTATGTAGGGATTTGGGCAGCAAGATGTTGGTTCACGTTGCACTTGAACTTCTGCATGTCAGTACAGTTGAGGAAGCAGTGACCTGGAATGGAATTCCAAAGTCTAGCGGTTCTGGGGAAGAAACTACCGGAGTAGAAATATCTTTTACATCTAGGAATCTCTACAGTGTGGGGGTGGGATTTTGCAGCTTGTCGGGTCTGTCGAGGGTGTTCACGTCGTGGGGGCACAAGTGCTTGCAGTTCATCAGAGCATTCACCATTAAAATACTTGTAGAACAGTCAGAGGGATGCAACGTTTCGTCGATGGGACAGAGGCTGAAGCTTAGATGCCAGTTTGGGTCTATGAGATTTGCGACACTCTTTTGAACCCTGTCAAGGAGCGAGAGACTAGTAGCCGATGCACCAGCCCAAATATGACAGCAATACTCCATACATGGGCGAATGGTTGCCTTATAGAGGTACAGGATACTTTCGGGTGTTAGTAGTTTTCTAGCACGGTAGAGAGAGCCCACCTTCCTTGCAGCGGCCCTGGCAATGCCCTCGATGTAATTGTTCCAACTCATGTTTCCTGTGAACGTCAGGTCAAGGAGCTTGAAATACGTACTCTCAGATAAAGAGTCGTTGGCCATTGCTATAGGTGGTAGAGAAGGTTTCTTGTAATTATTGAATGAAACCAGTTTAGCCTTGGCGACATTGAACGTGACCATCCATTTTTTTCCCATTCCACTACTGATTGGAGGTCATCCTCTAGTGTTTCTGCCATTGCTTTAGATATATGTTCATTCGTTTTCCTGTTGTGCCTGCTATAGAGTGTGGTGTCATCAGCATATATACCCATCTCAGAGGCAATTTTGTCGGGGAGGTCATTTATGAATATCAGGAACAGCAGAGGTCCAAGGATAGATCCCTAGGGCACTCCCGCATTTAGATCATATTGTTTAGATGTCCGACCGTCGAGGACAACCTGGATTTTTCTCTTATCTAAGAAGGATTTAATTATGTTAAGTATTCTACCAGTGATACCGTATGATCTAATCTTCCTGAGGAGACCCTCATGCCATACCCTGTCAAAAGCCTTAGAGATATCTAGAGCTACCGCTCTGCAGTCTCCCGCTTTGTCAAGTGAGTGGTATATGCGTTCAGAGACTACAGTGAGGATATCTGCTGTGGAACGGGCTTGTCTAAATCCATATTGTTGGTCGGTCAGAAGTTTAGCATCTGTAAGGTGCTGGACTAGAGCATGGTTAATTAAGGTTTCAAATATTTTGGCAAAAAGTGGGAGGAGGCTAATAGGGCGATAATTTAATGGGTCAGTTCTTTCGCCAGAATTATTGAATACTGGTACCACAGAAGCAGTTTTCCAACAGCCCGGAAAGCAAGATTCATTAAGGCATTTGTTGAAGAGTTTGGAGAGAACTGGAGCTACTTCGGCTGAGCACTTTTTTAATAGCACAGCTGAGATGAGATCGGGTCCACATGCTTTTGAAGTGTCAAGATTTTTTATGATAGCATGCCCCTGAGCAGAGGTGATTTTCAGATCGTCTAGCGTGACGTCTGTCCGCATAGGAAATTGAGGTAGGGGGTGGTTGGAAGGGTCCAGTGTGGAGTTTGAGGCAAACCCACTGGCAAGCACGTTAGCCTTTTCGGTTGCTGAGCAAACAACCTCGTGATTGTTGGTTAGTGGGGGAATTGTTGATTGCCCATTGTTTACTACACTGTTGTAGATTTTCCAGAAGTCACGAGTTCCTAGTTTTTGTGCTTCGATGCATTTTTTAGTGGTTTCCGTAAATTCCCTCTTAGCTGTCGCTATTTCTTTCTTAACTTTGCTTAAATTTACTGTTCATCGGAAGATACACCCAAGACACGTGTTTAAGTCCGAACTCTCTTAGATTAAAACAAATGTTTTTACACATTTTTAAAAGTTAAAAATATTAATACGCTATTATACTACTTGGAAATTAACATTTATTACCTCAACTTTTCCATTTATAATGAGATAATATGTTGCAAAATATGATTTAGTTATGAGATTTAGTCTACGTTCATAAGAACCTTCCGTTTTAATTGTTATGATTAACGGAGGAAATCATTAATCTCTCTTTTTTTCCTCTTTTATTATCAATGTATTTCGGTTGATGCCTCTCATTCAAACATTTCATTTATGCTTCTATGAGCATTTACAGTAATGATTTAATTTTGAAAAATACATCATTGTATTAGGTTATCCCAAAAGTTCATAAACATCTGCAAAAAAATCAAAGTTTACTCGCAAAGTAATAACACACAAAAAAAACACTAAAAATAAATATCATCATTTTCCAAGATTTTCTGCAGTCGATCTGCAAACTTCCAGATCTGGTCAAAGTACCATTCAGCCGACTTCAATTCTTGACCCACTTTGTCGACTTCATCAATCGAGTCGAATCGGCAGCCCTTCAGAAAGTGTTTCATTGAGCAAAAAAGACCGTAATCTGATAGAGCACAGTCAGAACTGTAGGCTTGACGTGACAAAATCTCACTGTCGTCCTGCTTTTCAAAACGGTCTTTAGTCTTCTTGAAGATGTGCAGCTTGGCAGTAACGAATTCAAATAAGCCGCTCAATTTTATCAATTGCTATCTTGAATAGAAAAATGAAGATCACTATAACAATATGAACGCCAAAAAAAAAAAAAAAACAATTAAAAATTACATCAAAATTCAGTTTTTCGCAAGTATTTACGAACTTTTAGGACAGCAACATAATAATAATAATAATAATAATAATAATAATAATAATAATAATAATAATAATAATAATTCTAGAATAAATAATAGGGCCTATGTTATTATTACATTTAGTGGGAATATAAATATACACATCTATGTTATACATTTCTGACAGTTTTCTCATTCAGTTTAAAATTCTGATACAGTTGGTTATAGTAAAATAAATTAAGGCAGTAACATATAGTAAGCTGAGTATGTGAATTTCTAATAATTAATTTAAGTTTGTATTTCAATGAATGGGAAATCGACTTATTAATGAGAAATGTCTTAATGCTTTTTGATTCGCTTGAATATTTATCCGTTTCGAGAGATTAGTTTTTTCGCAATTTAATAATGTTGTTATCATTACTATTTTATATCGATGAGAAAATTCATTAGCCCATACAACTATGATTTTAATAAGAAAATATTTTATTGCATCATTGTCACAGCCAATAAATGAATGTAAAAACGAAATTTATTCAATTCAATTCAAATCAATTTATTTGGTAAAAATAAAACAATTGTGTTTCAATGCAATGTAGAAAAACGTGGTTAACATTTACAGAGAAGAAAACATAATTCTCTAGCATGTGTCCAAATTTACCTTAAAATGTTGCGCTGTTGGTGGTTTTATTACTTCACTTGGAAGTTTATTCAAAGATTCAGAGATTCTGATTGAAAAAGCAGCTCTCCTTCGGTTCAATCAAAGTGGACGGTAAAAAAGTTTCACGCTGTGTCTGCGTATTTCTGTTTCTGGCGCAGGAGTAAATAAAAGATTTTTTTAGATATATCATAATGCGAGATTGTAGGAAAAAAATCAGGTCATCGTTAAATCGTCACACTCAAGGGCGAAAAACTTAAGCCTTTTGACTTTCATATGGAAGATCCGATAGAAGTTACACCATTCAAGTAAACAGACTTTGAACTCTCTTCCGGTGTGGATATCACGCATTAGCTAACTGGGACAGGCGTAGATACCATACTCTTACAGTGGTCAGACGACGGAGATATAAAGAGGAAGAATATTTCAGGAGTGAGTTTGCAGAAAGAACGTCGTATGAGAAATAAGATACCCCTTGCTTTGTTGTCAGTTTAGATGCAGTGTTTAGATAGCTTGAAGGACGAGTCGGTCAGAAATCGAATATCTTTTGTTTCGTTCACTTTCTTGAGCAGAACATTCTCACCACAGAAAGTAAGCCTCGAAAGGAACACCTGCTATATGGCAGCATTTATCTACGTTTCCATCATCCATACAGCATATCCTTGATGTAGAATAGGAAGAGAACCCAGCACGGAACCCTGAGGAATACCAGTGCAAGCATCCATTTCAGATGACAAGCCGCCATTTATCTGAACCATTGTACGTCCGATCGCTATAAAAATGATCTTATTCACATTATAAATCATTCATGAAGATCATAATTGTTGAGTTTATGCAACAGTACGCCGTCATTGGCAGAATCAAAGGCTTTGGTAAAGTCCAAAAAGACAATGTCAACAATCTCTCCATCGTCCATTATACTCGTAGCCCATTTTTCCGTCATAAGAAAATCTGTGAGACATGCCAGTTCTCGAATAAACCGATGTTGAGAGGAAGAGAT
The DNA here is from genome assembly GCF_053919585.1 of Euprymna scolopes. Classification (NCBI taxonomy): domain Eukaryota; kingdom Metazoa; phylum Mollusca; class Cephalopoda; order Sepiida; family Sepiolidae; genus Euprymna; species Euprymna scolopes. The sequence goes on from NC_136491.1 coordinate 150,680,381, forward strand.
GGTATTATTAACGTTTGCCTTCAAAATCAATTTTTAAGTATGGAAATATTTTGAAAAAATATTTTGTACCGTTTTTATTTTAAAGATTTTCTCACGATTGTCTTCTTCGATGAAAATATAATTAACGTGATGTTTGAATAGAGAGTCCATAGATTGTATTAAATATTTTATTTTCAAAGTTAACCATGTAAAAGTTAATGAAGTCAATCTCTTAGAAATGCCATCGATTTGGGTAGAGATGTTTTATCTAAAGAATAAAAGAAGGAAACTTTATGGGATTTTGATATATCTGTAACGTTGTCCGGGAACCAATACTTTGTAGTCTCAGTCATCAAAGCAGACAAAGAATAAAAAAGAACTTCTCGCTTTTTTGTACAGCGATATTTATTTCCTGATTCTCACGATACCGCTCTGACATCTCTCAGGTGGTCGTGCTCTCGAACGTTATCCACCTTCTAACATGATATCGAACGTTCTCCAAGTTTCTTCTCTTTCTCTATTTTATAGTCCTTTTTTCTTTATAGATGACATCATTTTGCATGCATTTGCATACGCGTGTCCGCGCTGTAGCTTGTCCCTAAAAAAGGGAGATATTCGTTTTACGTAGCTGAGTGATCCTGGCTACATTCCTCCAGGTATAGGTCCATTGAACATGACTCAGAATAGTAAATGAGTCAGTGCTAAATGTCGGCGAACAACCCGGGGTTTTAAGCAAATGTTCAGCTATAGTAAACCGGATGTGTTAATAAGAATGCCATTCCTGATTTTGCTAGGTACGTGCTGTTGGACTCTACTATAAAGTTTTAACGACGTCCGACCGACATTGTCTGCATTGCAACTACACTTAAATTTATAAATTATATTATTACTATTATGATGGAGGTAGAACGTCTTTGCGGCAGGATACCATTAACCGGTTCGTAAAGAACACAACACGTACATTTGAAGCAAAATAGCGCCTTTCCACTGTTGAGCTAATTTGGTTGGCAACCTCTCACTTACTGATCCTAACCACCGTAAACGAATATAAATCGGACATTTAGTCACCGTATTGATTGTTATTTGGGGAAAATAAGTTATTTCCTTTAATGACTGACCTAATCACAGCGAGTGGTACTATTTATTGGATATATACATATATACAGAAAGTATCAAAAGTATTTGGTACATTTTTTCGTATTTCTCAAAAAAATATCAAGTTAATTTGAATGGAAATTCCACTCAATCGTTGAACAAATATTATCTAAAAATATAATGTAAATAATATTTATCAACAAAAAATCAAATTACACATACGCAAAATTATTCAACACATTGTCAAATTGCATTCTTAAGCAGTCATTTAATCTTGCTACAATATTTCAACCAATTAGAAGGCACCCCATGGTTCCGGCTCCTTACAGGTCAGTTGATAACAACTCTCAGACACTGCGCAGATTGTCTCTTTCATTATTGTTTTAAAATGGTTAAAACAAAGGAATTGACTAATGATATGCGCTATGACATCATAGCATAAAAATGGAAAGGGGTACAGGAAAATAGCTTCAGAACTAAATTTGGTGGTGAGTACAGTTGCGGTTAACGTGAGAAAGTGGAAAACAACGGGTGTTTATACTAAAATGTGAATGTTAGCCGAAGGATGAGCAGAGAGGATGTGGTAAATTTTCTCAGATATGCTATTAAAGATAGTAACTCCACTGTTGTGGGGGCGATAGAGGGCAAATATAAATGCAGTTGTGTAAGCTAGTGCAACCCTAAATCACATATAAGGTAAATTAGGGACTTCTCTGGAGATATCCCTACCACATGGAAAGCCATCTCTGATGTAGGCACATATTCCATGCCCATGGCGATCTTGGGGGTCAGGTTTAGATGTTAAGTTAGAGCATCCTTTAATTATGAATTCGTCTAGAGAAGTGGTTGGCCCTATGCTAGTTTCATTTCGAAAGAATAAGTCCAGTTTCGTCTCCTGTAATTGTGTTTCAACCCCAGGAAGGTTGGAACGTAGACCCCTGATGTTGGAGAAGGAGACCTGGTAGTAGGGGTCTACGTTGGTGGATGGGGTTCTAGGTTTATTCGTGTTTCTTTTTTTGAGATTTGTCATCATTGAGGTTTTGGGGTTTGTGGAGCAGGTCGGTACACTTGGTTGGAGCAGGACAGAGAGGGGAAATAAGAGAGAAAAAGAAAATAATTTTTTTTTTGTGTGGCACATGATAAGGCCTGTATTTGAGATCACCGAGAAAGACTCCATTGTTGATTCCTAGACACGTGAAAGATCGTTTCAAATTTGTTTATAAATATCAATGTGAATCGGATGACTTTTGAAAGAAAAATTGAGCTTTTCGGAAAAAACATGCGCACCCGTGCATGGAGGAAAAAGAGCACATGATTTGAACCATCAAATACCATTTCCACTCTAAAATTTGGGGGTGGAAGTGTAATGATTTGGACCGGCTTTTCTCCAAACAGAGTTGGAGGAATGGAACTCATAGAAGAGAAAATGATTGCAGCAAAATATACGAAGATTTTGTCAATACATCTGTTTAAGAGTAGTGCAGATTTCGGATTGTGCTGTGACTTTATCTTCCAGACAATGATCCCAAGCGCCAGCTAAAATAACTATGAAATGGTTTAAGAATAATGGGATTAGTGTTCTACAGTGGCCTAACAAGTCATCCGACCTAAATCCCATCGAGAATCTGTGGAAAACTTTTAAGTTAAGTGTGCATGCGAGAGTCCCCCAAAATATTAAGGAATTGAAAGAAAGTTTGCGAAGAAGAATAGCTGAAACTACCAGCAAGTGCTTGTAAGAAAATTGTTGGAAGTAATGGAAAGCGTTTAGAGGCTGTATGGCAGAACAAAGGATATACAATTAAATATTAAAAAATGTGTTAAATATTTTTGCATATGAGTAATTTGATTTTTGTTAATAAATATTTCTCAACAAAGTATATCTTCTTTTCCGCTATATTTTTATATATGCTTAAAGATTGAGTGTAAATTTCATTCAATTAAATTGATGTTTTTTGAGAAATACGAAAAAAAACCAATTATACCAAATACTTTTACTACTTCCTATATATATATATATATATATATATATATATATATATATATATATATATATATATATATATTATTGTTATAATTTTTTTTATTTTTTAGAGTTTGTTTTTGAAATGTCGTTACTTTCAATGTATACCGTTTTCATTTAACGGGTCCAGATTGTTATTTTAAAATCATTCACCGTTAATTTTGAGTTAAGCTCAATGTGTCTATTTAATAAGGACAGAATATATATAGCGTAAAGTTTTGTTGAAAATTCAAAGACTCACGTTTTCTTTTTATAACCTTCGTTTATTTCCTGGATTTTTTCATTACAGCAGTTTCATTAATGAGTTGGCAATTTTACGATTACGATTGCCACTCATTAATGAAAACAGCTGTAATGAAAAAATCCAGGAAATAAACGAAGGTTATAAAAAGAAAACGTGAGTCTTTGAATTTTCAACAAAACTTTGCACTATATATATATATATATATATATATATATATATATATATATATATATATATATATATATATATATATTGCTTTACCGCAACTGCGAATCGAATAAGAAACAGATCATGAGTTGAATATCAAGAATATTAAATGAATCTTTTTATCGTCTATTAAGTCACGAACATTATTATCATTTTTTTCTAAATATTTCTGAATTTTTTTGAATAAAAAATAATTCTGATTTTTCTATGTTCGTCATTCTTTTCGAAATAACACTTTTGAAAAAGATGTTAAATTGTTTTTTGTTAAACTGCAAATCACTGGTCATTGATAAAAGGGTCATGCAGTTCATAGTTGTCGAGAGAAAATAGACTTTTAAATTAGGAAAGCAAAGTTAAAAAAAATAAATACGGCGATCCGCAGAGACGAGCTTGGAAGTTGAGTTGAAATCTCTATAAAAAGAAAGGCAAGAAAACGCAAGAGCATCGTTGAAAAATGTTCGTTAATTTCTATACGTTTTTAACTTGATCTTCTATTGTTGTTTGTCGTGGACATTTTTAGAATCGCAAATACTGCGGCAGTATTCAATGAAATACGTGAATCTCCCAGACGAGGTCTTCACGTGGGAACCACAACTGATCAACCCTGTCTCGATAAGGCCTTCATCATACCATACACGCAACATATATACGGTATAATCCCGTTGCCACATCGGTTCTCGTTAGATCAGCGAAGTTGAACCTGTTCAGTAGCAGATGAATGACCATTTGGGAATACCAGGAGCTGTATGTAGAAGGATGTTGTCGCCTTCATGAAAGAAGTGCAAAACCTTTTTTTTTTACAAAGGAATCACCACTTATCAAGGCCCAGAGGCCACTCGAGGATAAGGGTTAAAGATTGTACAATGGTCAAAAGGACAATATTATAGTAATCGTTAGAAGTGTAAATTTGGTAAATTGGATTACTGAAGGGGAACGGCTTATCAAGAATTTTTTTAGGTTGGACTTAAAGACGGCCATATTGTAGTCAGCTGGAAAGCAGGTAAACGGAATAGAGTTCCACAGGTGTGCAGTTCGTATAAAGAAGCTTTGTTGTGGAATCTACGCTTAGGTTTAGGCACAGACAAAAAGTGGGTGGAATTATTTTATGGTGTTTTCAGCTAGACGAGTGTTTCTCGTGAATATTAAGCGAGGGGGAACATAGATTGGAGCTCAGACAAGCACTTGCCATGAAAATAACGATAAAACAGAGACAGGCTCGCAACGCCTCTTCTGCGAGAAAGATTTTGCAGGGAAGAGAAAAGGGTAACCCCCACTAGGCTACGAAGTCTATTTTGAACTCTGTCACGGCAAGATAAGTCTTTTTAGCAGCTCCTCTCCAGATTTGGGAAGAAGTTGCTAGGAAGACCTTACCGACGCCATATCCGTTGACGGTGATATACTAGTAACTGGGAACCGCTTGTGAATTTAAGATTCTTTAGAAATTTCCCTTTTCGAGAAAAGTCGGTTCAACCCGCCTATGGTTAATACCTCTGGGTATATATACGCAGACAAGAAAGAAGTAAATAGACACCCTTCTTCTTATTATTAAAACGATAGTCATGGTAGTTTTGATAGAACTAGAGAAAATATTATTAATTATTTTTCTTCGCCAAGAAATCAGAATTAACTGTGAAAAGCGGAATTCCAAAGTTTGCGGCGATTTGACGCTAATTAAGTCCAACTTCATATTAATCTATAATATTTTTCTCATCGTGTTTGTCTATCTATCTATCTATCTATCTATCTATGTTTCCGTTCTACGTTTTACCAGAAACTATTAGACTGATCTGGCTGAAATTTGTTATGATAAGGTGCAGTGAACTAAGAATTATAGTACCCGTATAATGCACAGTTAAGAATTAATAGTAATCAATAACTATTAGCTTAACTTTAATAGTATTCATAACAGTATTTTGTTTAATTTTTTAAATTTTAATATTGAACCAGTGTTATTTAAGCCATTTTTCACGCAACGCTCGTTTTTTTTTTTTTTTTTTTTACTTCGCTTATTCTTAGGTTTTCATTAACACCCCCACTCGCGGCCGGCCACACACACACAAAAACACCCAGGTACCCACCGATTTTTTAAATTTTAATATCGAAACAGGCTTATTTAAACCATTTTTCACGTGTTTTTTTTTTGTTTTTATTTTTCAGATTTTTTAAAGCAGTTTTAACGTTCGAAAAAACAAAAAAAGATGTGTTTTCGATTTTTACATTCGTTTGCCTTACGTTAGTGTTTTTTGTGTTTTTTTGTTCGGTGTTTTGATTACCCCTCCTCCCACGCCCGGATACCCCCCGCTTAAGTTTTACTATTCGTTTTTCTGTTTTCTTTTTTTACTTCGCTTATTCTTAGGTTTTCATTAACCCCCCCCACCACCGACCGACCACACACACCTCCAAACACTCGGGCAACGCCGGGTACCCCCCGCTAGTTATATATAAAAATGATTTCATAAAATCAACAGTAAGTTCTCTACAGCGCAATCTAAAGTATAATTTATTGTGAAATAAGTCATAGCGAGAGGCATGTGATCTTCCTCCCGGTGCACCGCGATAAGTTCCGAAGTAGAACATACAATCAATCGATTTGATTAAAAAAATTGGCGATTTCATCGATTTCGATGGCAATAAATATATGATAGTGTGAAACATTGGTTGGTCATCATTCAATACCGGGCAACGTCAAGTCAGCATGCTGGTGTATAATATGGCTGCTCGGAAATTCAAAATTCTAATGCCTTTTTCCGGTATCATACTAAACTCGTGACATATAAATTAGATATATACTAGCAGAGAGGGTGGGGGCGTCTGGAAAAGTCAGGTCATAAAATACACCTAAATATATTTTAATTCATGCCGATGTTGCATTTATTATTACAGAGCTAATTATCTATTGAATATTATATGGATTATAATGATTTCGAAAGATTAAAAAAAATGGCTTTAGAATCGAAACCAAAATATTCAGCGCTCCAACCAACGAGCTTCTTACCGTTAAAGTTATCGACAGAGAGATAAAAAATATTTTAAATTAAACCAATTCAAGTTATAAATGAATTTGCACATGCGCAAAAGTAATAGAATTATGTCGGCCATGTGATAGAAAATTGGTACAAACCTGATTTATTTACAGTATGCAGTGTTCGTGTAAAGCAAAAAGAAAAAAAGAAACAAATGGCCGCTGTGTTTACTTATAGGCTGGCGATCTCGCGGGGTAAAGAAGCCCCAGTGCATCTAATATACATATGAAAGGCAGGCAGCTTCAATAAAAAAAGCCTGTTGATCAGAGAATATCATTCCTTTAAACGGAAGTCAATTTTGTCTGATGTGTTTTGAATTTTGAGACCAGAAATTGTAGGAAGGAGAAGAATCAACCGCGTATTCAATTTTGATAGCGAGAATCGTGAAGACGATGAAAAATAGTTAACATAAGTTGCTAGCATAAAACTATTTTGAATGTCAAATTGCGGACATATTGCTCTTCGCGTTATTCATCTAAACAAAAATTTTACGTGTAAAATCTATCCTTTATGTATACTTACTATTTCCTGTTAGTTTCAGTGTTATGTGACCAGTAGTTTAAAAGTTTATTGCTGAATACTTTTACGCAGACGCATACATATGCATACATATATTAATTAATATATATAAAAAGAATCCACATACAATGTCAATCAGTATAAAATATCCATGCAAAAACGTGTTTTTGCTATTTTGTACAGCGTCAAGTTCTGTCAGGAATGGATCGGAAACTTTATACATGTATGAATTACTTGGTAACGCCGGCATCGCCCGGTCGTAATATACACGCAAACATGATATTTTTATTTATGCAGGTTGTGTATACATTATTATAGAATCAATTCTCTATTGATTATTATATATTACGAGGATTAATTTGCCCGGGGGACTAATTTGACAAAAAAAATAATAATAAATAAATATATAAAATAAATAAATAAATAAATAATAATAATAATAATAATAATAATAATAATAATAATAATAATAATAATAATAATAATTATCTCGTTCATCAAATTGCATCTGCGTTTGTTTTCACAGGAATCACCACTTATCACGGCCAGAGCCCACTCGAGGATAAGAATTAATAGGTATACGTTAGTTAATGTAATTATAGTGTAGCAAACATAAGTAGTGGGATTTCTTTAATTGGATTAATTAGGGGGACGGTTCATCAAGAACTTGTTTGCGTTGGACTTGAAGACAATCAGATTGTAGTCAGCTGGAAAGCAAGCAATCGGAAGAGAGTTCCACAGGCATGCAGTTCTAAGGAAGAATCTTTATTAGTGGAATCTACATTAAGGTTTAAGCACAGATAAAGAGTGTAAGAATGTATTAATAGTGGTTTTGGCTAAACGAGGGGGACTATAGATTGAAGCTCAGCTGAGCACTTGCCATGAAAATAATGATAAAGCAGAGACACGAATGATGTAAGGATACGATTTGGAAGATCATTAATATATATTAGGAAGAGAGTTGGGTCCAGGATTAATATTGAGAGCTTCTAATTTCTGCTTATCAACCACTACTCTTATGAACCTATCAGAAAGAAATGATTTAATAACTGAAAAGACATTTCCGGCTATACCATAGCTGGAGATCTTGTGAAGTAGACCTTTATGCCATACCTTATCGAAGGCCTTTGATCTGTCAAGAGCAATTGCCCTAGAAAAGTTGCCTCCGTCGAGAGATTTTCTAATCCTATGAGATATAACTGTAAGCTCGTCCGCTGTATATCTAGCAATACGGGAACCATATTGCACGTCACTAAGAAAGTTATTTATGGTTGACTACTTCTTTTAAAAAAGATTCCAGCAGATTACTCATGATGTATAGGAGACTTATTGGTCTGTACTGAGAGAGAGAGAGAGAGAGAGAGAGAGAGAGAGAGAGAGAGAGAGAGAGAGAGAGAGAGAGAGAGTCGATCACCTGAATTCTTAAATACAGGGCATACTGATGAGGTTTTCTAGGGTGTTGGGAAGTATTTATCCTTAAGACAACGCTTAAATAACTTTGTAAGTATGGGCACTAGTTCTGGTTGAAGCTTTTTGAGCACTATAATTAGAATGCCGTCAGAACCAGTTGCTTTACTGGAATCAAGGTTTTTGATTAGCTTGGCAACATCACGTACAGATATTTGTATGTCGCATAGCGTGTTCTCAGATACACGAAGAAATACTGGGGATTGGCGGCTTTGGTCATAAAGGGTATAATTAGTTGCAAAGATCTTGGCAAAGAGTTTGACTTTGTCTGATGCTGACCAGATTACCTCAGATCCATTGATGATAGTTGGGATAGAGCACACACTTATGTTCCGGATTCTGTTTGCTATTTGCCAAAACTGATGGGCCCCTAGCTGCTGCTCAGCTACTTTGGACTTGACGGACAGAGGATACAACTCTCTCGCATTTTTTATTACTTTTTTTTACAAAGATTGCTGGCGGACCTGAAAGCGGCTTTAGTCTCAATATATCTGTTACGTTGAAAGCAATAGAAAAAAGTGATTTCTGTGTGCAATGGCAGCAGCACATTTTGGAGAGAACCACAATTGGCTGTTAGGTTTTTGCTGTTAGGTTTTTGCTGTTAGGTTTTTGGAACGGTCTATACTTACACTTAATCATTCTGTCAGGTCTGATACTATAGAGGACACATCCTTTTTAAACATGAAACACAGAGGTAGATATTTGGGGTTGACGATGAATGCTCTGAAAAAGACACTTCTGATCAATACTTAGTTTTAAAATATGCAAACGAAGATATGATTTGCGGCGATTTTAAACGGTAACTTCTTATTGTATCATAAATTGAATTCATTAATAATAATAAAAAAATGGTGAGCTACAACCGGGCTTTTCTTGTGGATCGTCCGATCTATCATCGAATACTCTACTACTGAGCTGTATCTCCAGATGTAGATAATTTTGTTTTTTCTGTTTTTTTTTTAAGAAGAAATGATTTGCTAAGATTTATTGTCTTCCTTGCCAGTGCAACGTAAAATATTCTCATATATTTATTTATTTCTAAGAAATAAAAACTATTTTTAGCATAGGGGTTTTTCGATTTTCGATACTTATCAGATGAAGTTTTGTACAAAGCATATCTGAGAACACTGCCAGACATATAAATCAACTTCGTGTGGAATTCGCAAAAGACATGCTCAGTCGTTTCGGAACCTATGAAGAAGTAACTTTTATACAATAGTAGATTTTATGTGATGTATATAAGTAATTCTTCCATATGCATATGTCCTTCCTCTTTTATTGTTGTTAGCTTCTACAGCATGTCAACCATTTTTCGATTTCTTCATGCCGAAATCCTACATTGTATTCGATTAATTTTTTCTTAGATATGTTTTTAATAAAAAAAATGTTACAATTCCTGCTCTCTCAGAAAGTTTCCCGTTTAGTACTGACAAGTTTCGATATTGCTTAACGTTACTAATCAAGATACCGGCATGTCAACGTTATTATAGCCGTATTCCTGACTTTTGGAGTCAGGGTGAATTTACGTAATTCTGGAAATTAGACTTAAAAACAATTGTAATACGATTTTGAGAGAAACACTACATTCCGACTTACGAGATGTCTTCAATAAATTCCAGACGTTTTTTTTTTTTGAAACACTACATTTGGAATTTAGTATTTATGGATCTAGAAGGCAAGCCGTGTGTTTTTCATTTTCCTGTAAATGACGTGGCATTCCGACTTACGAGATGTCTTCAATATTTCCAGACGTTGTTTTTTTGCATGGGCACTTTTATTGATAGTGCATCTCATCCAGCTGCAATGCACTTGTTGTACCAATCCAACTACTTCTAAGATGCTCCAGGGAAGTCCCCCCCTGTGTAAGCGTGTCAATGACACTCGCCACAGCCTTATTCATCTCCTCAATTGTCTCATAAAGGCAGCTTATGAGGGTTTCCTTAAGCTCAGAGAATAAACAAAAATCACAGAGAGCAAGGGTTGGAATGTAGAGAAACATTAGTGTCTGTAGGCATAAAAGAATAAATGTCATTTAATTGTATATGTTTTTTTTTACAGACATTTAAAATTGCCGTAAACACTTGAAAATTAAGTATGTTATTGCTGTACATCTTAGAAGATGACAAACCAATTTTTATGACCAAGTTCTAATGAACAGCTACAGCAGAAATAGGTATACACCCCACTAAAGCCTGATTGTCACAGCTGATGAATTTAAAAAATGCAATCTGAACGTGATGGCCCTTTCCCTATAGTCCACTCTTTGCACCTTGTGACGTTTGCTTCTTCCCTAAGATTAGGAAAAACCTTAGAGGCTGTCATTATAAACTATTTGAGGGGATGAAAGAGGCTGTGAGGAGGGCCAGTGACGCGCTTGTACAAGAGAACTTCTGCGGAGTTTTTCAGAAGTTGTTGGAACAATACAACAATTGCATTGCAGCCGGAGAAGGTTACTTCGAAGAGGACTATAGTTTCAAGTGTGTACTATTAATATAAGTGCCCATAGACAAATTCTGTAAGCTTAATAAAGGTACCTCGCATATATATATATATATATATATATATATATATATATATATATATATATAGTAAGCTCTCCATACATATTGAGAACTTTCAAAGTAAATATTTAAAGTTTACGCATAAATCTATACTTTCGTATATTAATTTTATGTGAGTTAATTAAATATATATATATGTATGTGTGCATGTGTGTGTGTTTGTGTGTGTGTGTTTGTGTGTATATATATATATGTACGTATATATACATATATATGTATATATATACATACATATATATATTTATATGTGTATTATTTATACATGTATATAGCTGAATAATTAATGCATAAAGGACGTAAAATGAATAAAGTAATAAATTAAAATAACATATACTAATTTAAAAATGTAATTAAAATGTTACGTATATATTTAAGGTAAATAATTATCGTTACATAACGATCTGTTCTGTCAATATGGATTACTCTTACGTTCAAGTAAGCATGAGAAGAGTAGAGAAAGAGAAAACATATCTAATTGAAGCATTAGACATAAGGGGGATAACTCTGTAAAAATCCAATTATCTATTTCAAGACTGCCATTGAAAATGAATTTAAGTGCATTTACCGTGAGCAAGTCAGCATAGTAAATTAAATTAATATTGGTTTGCTTAGTGCTAGTTTAAATAATAAACACTTTAATAATATTTGCAAGATGAGAATTTTAAAAATAAACGTTGTTTTATTTATGCCCATTCTCGGTTAATTGAGCAAGTTTATGTACATAGTTTATCGTTCGTTGACTAGGTATTCGAACATATTTAGTTTCGTATATGTTCAGTAAAAATATATTTAGCGAGCAAATTTAATCTGATCGAATTTAAGGGTTTTTTATACTAATATTTCATGAATAATTTTGAACCTAAATTTGAAAATTCAGGAACATGGGTAAAATTGTACATAATTCTATATGGCAATATAAAAATTAAAGTTTCATCATGAACTTTGAATTCTAATGAGTTTTTTTCAAGAAGGATACTAACAAATTATATAACCAGTAAGACTTCTAAATCATTTTTATTTCCTTTTACCAATCTTTTATCGTTTGTAATCGAAGGAAAAGAAATTTCTGTTTTTTTCTGAGGGACACAAATCTGTCTCTGATGGATTGTTTGGTGAATATCCTATATTTAACGAAACACGTGTAAGACCAACCATATTAACAATAGAATAATATGAGTGTAACATAAATGCAGCTTTATTTTGTAATGCTACTTCGGATAAATGAAAATGTGAATTCATTTTTATTGAACAATTTCGAAAAAATGGTTGAACATATATATTAAAAGTACATATTTCTATATAATCACACACACACACACACACACACACACACACACACACACACACACACACACACACACACATATATATATGTGTGTGTGTGTGTGTGTGTGTGCATGAAAGGTGCGTATGAATATATTGTGATACAGACTAATATTAAAACAAATAAAAAGACTGTGAAAATAGTTCGCGCTAAATGTGGGTTTGCACTGTATGATTCAACCAATCTAAAAATAGATGAATTAAAATGGTCATTTTTTGCTGACCAAACAGTCAAGCAGTTAAGCGTTTCCCTCTTTTCTGAAGAGCTGCCGCTAGAGAGAGAGAGAGAGAGAGAGAGAGAGAGAGAGAGAGAGAGAGAGAGAGAGAGAGAGAGAGATGGTAAAAGAAAAAGAAAAATAGAATCAGGAGGACGAACGTGAGTAAACTGTCTGGCTTATTCGCCAGAGATTTCTAACCCTCATCCTCATCCTCATTTGGCCAACTTCCGTTGCATATTATCGCTTGTTGACACATCCCGTCCGACCAAAACGCCACCGACCGTAGACAGTAGCGTCCTATTTAATATTTAACGTTGCAATTAAAGTCAAATTATTTCCCGTTAAAGATAATCGCTGTTTTGACATTTCTTCATGTGTTCGTTGGTCATTCTTTTATATTTTCCGCTCGTCATACATATTACTGACACACGTATGCACACTCAATATATATATATATATATATATATATATATATATATATATATATATATATATATATAAGTTTAGTAGTTATATTTAAATTCTGAAAAATCAACATATAGACACATATATTCGAATTAAGAATGTATTGTTTGACAAAAGGAATATATAGAAGGGGTTATGTTGATTTCCTTAATCCATGGATTTTCAATAAAGCCTCGTATCATCAGAGGAAATTAAATGTGGTTAGCAAAATGATATGATCCTTTATTGAAAATCCATGGATTAAAGAAATCAACACAACCCCTTCTATATATTCCTATTGTCAAACAATAAATTCTTAATTCGAATATATGTGTCTATATGTTGTTTTTTCAGAATTTAAATATAACCACTAAGCTTATATATTGCTCTATGCTTAAATAATGAGCTTCTCTTATTTGGCAAGGATCGCCCTGAAAGTATTACTTCAAGTAATATCTATCAGGATATTTCATCTGATTTCTAATCAGTGTCTTATCTGGATTATATATATATATATATGTATATATATATATATATATATATATATATATATATATATATATATATATTGCAAAGTAAAATAGTTTAACTAAAAAGATAAATGATTTTTCTTATTTAGAATTATTTAAACAAGGAATTCCGTTTTTACGATATCGCTTTTATTAAATTGTTAGGTGAAATTATATAATATTTTCACCATACTCCCCATTTTAAATAAGTTTCTAAATAATAATTTATTATTTCAGCAAATTACTTAAATTAGATGTAAAATTCATTTTTTATATGCATACTTTCATTTTTATTTTAAAATACGTTCTAAAAAATAAATAAATAAATAAAGGCGCGTTTTTTCTTTTAAATATCTCAAACATTTTAACACGTACTCTACTATATTTAGATGGAGTAAAATCCTTTCTTTTTATTGCATTAATCCACTGATAAATTATTTCCTTCTTTTTTGGGGAAATTAAAACACGGTAACATTTGGTCCATTTTCGTAGTTACCTCGGCATTTTGGAACAAAACATCTCGACGGCATGTTTACATTTATTTAACCCTCCAAAACTTTAAACCAACTTCCGGTTTAGACATGAGACACGTGACCAAATTTCAACAGACCTATGTTCAAGACGTCACCAGATTAAATTATAGTTGTTGCTAGGCCATCATATTACGGTAGCCACGCTAAAATTATCAGGGCATTGGAAGTTAACAGTCAAATATTTCCCCCAGTAAGGAGGATTACTTATTGAGCCAGAATATCCAGGTAAAAGTCAAATAAAGTGCAAATCGAACAAATTCACGTGACTGTGCCAGTTCCAAGTCGAGCCGGCAGTAATTGAAACACTGCATAAGATATTTAAAAGGACAGAACCTTGAAAGAAATACTCGTACAGAATGAAAATTATTTCGTCACCAACTTTTCGACTGGGGTTAAATCCACATAAGGAATATTAATTCAGATAGGATGAACTCGTGCCATTCGTGGCGTTCCCCTCCCCCCTTTATCCCATTTTCTCTTTTCTTTTTATTATACTGTTTTACTTACTAAAGGAGGATGCCCACGACTCGCTAAAATTTATTTTCCATTATTTTTCGTTGATACTGCTAAGCCTGGGGATGATCGCACCTATCGTAGAAAACTGTCCATCCAATGTCGTTGACGATTGTATTAAAGTCGAAATGGATGTGTGACATGATTAATACGCGACAATTGAAAATATGTGTTATCAGGTGACGGACAATTTTCTTTTATAGATGACACCATCGCTGGATTAAGCATCAACAGTGATTAAAAAAAAGAAGATTTTTCATTTGTGATTTGATAAAAATAAATATTCTGTATTACTTGGGTTTCAAAAAATTTTGAATTTAATGTTACGAAAATATACTTTCCAAGGATGTAACTTACTCGTTTTTAAATATTTTATATGTAACATTTATTAAAGCAAAGGGAGGAAAAATGAACTTGAATTGTGTTGTTGGATTCATGGCGAGCCCAGAGATCTTTTATTTTGTAGTTCTTCATATGACATTGTTACAAGGAAAGGAAAATTATCTTTTCTGACATTTCTACATTTTGCTTTCTTTGTTTGGTTGAGTACAGTTTTTGAAAAATTTCTAATCATCCCCAAAAATATTTCCATTGAAGCTAAAGTAGCTACTATGGTAGGATCCATATTTATAGAGGTAACTTGGTTACATATTAGGGACCTTTCGTCAGTAGTAATTAGTATAAATCATGACAAGGGTTACATTAACTGCATCAAAACGCCGTCGCTTGGACGGAACCATAGTACCTCACTGGTGTAGCTAGTCCCTGGAGATTCAACAACTAGGCCTGGTGAGATAGGGTTGAAGCTATAATATCTACGGGCCCAATTACATGAGATACATCCGCTAGTACAGATAAGGCGGGTGTATATGTCTGTTTGGTTAAGAAATAAGATGCACCTACCAGGCTAGAATGAAAATAATTGTTTTGGTTAATTCATTTTAAGGTTTAAATTGATAAAAAAATTCCAACTCAAAAAGGTTGACCCGTTGACCTGACTAATTGAGCTCAGTTATGAAATCACATTTGGTCTTCGAAAGATGTTGAGGTTAGTCTGTCTGACAATTATATTGACCAATCATTTTTCAGCGAGAATTAAGGTGGCATGAGGTAATAGACCACTAGAAGGAAAAATCGCATCCCCAAGCAACTACACTCTCGATATAAATTACAGCGCACAGTAGTTTTCGACAATTCGTCCGTTAGATCAGAGAGTTCAGTTCGAGAATACTGAGACGAGCTCAATTTAGAGTTTGGTCCGGTGTAGTATATCAGTTCCGCCAAAGGTCGACAGATGAAGAATCCTCAAGAGTTTCGGTAATTCATAACTCTCTAGAAAAATAGCCATCTAGAATTCCCAGTAGGAAAGCCGTCATAAATACCTCGAAACGACAAAGATATCCCAACATATTGTACAAGAACGTTAGAAAGCTTGAATACGTTGATATGACTGATAAACCCCAGAAAGAAGTGAATAAAGAATGAAGTTAAAACCCGATTTAAGAATAATGTATAGAAGCGAACAAATCTTCATTCGCTACGTGCCTAGCGAAAACGTTGATACATTCATACTTTTTCTCTTTTCCTTTATTGGCTGTGTTATCTATTGTCGATTATTTCAATGACCTGAACTATGACATTTGTTAAAATATAAATGTTCGCAGATCAAAATAACGGCTTGTGTCATTATTTTGCCTTTTATCGCTCCAACAGCGAACGTCGCTTCTGTTTTGTTTTGTCTTCTGTCTGTCTGTCTGTCTTTCTGTCTGTTCCTCTCTCTCTCTGTCCAAACGCCGTGAATAAGGATACGTCAACCCGTTTGGCGAGACCCACCCATAGATAACGACACATCAACCAGTTTAGCGAGTTTATAATGTCCATAATGACATGTCACCCAGTTGATCTTCTATGCGAAACTATTTCAACAACTACGCATGCATCAACCACTGTCCCGTGATCTCGTTTAACTATAAGAATGTTACTTCGTAATGACTTCTGTCACCCAGTGGATTAGAAGGTTGTCTCATAATCATTAGTTTAGAGCTCCGCGTACACCTACCGGTAGTCGGTTTTTTAATATTATACATTTAAACAGAGTTGTTTTGTAAATTCCTTATTTCAATTTTTTTATCAGATGTTTAAAAAATGTGAGCGTTAAATTTTTATTTAAACGAAACAAACATTCCAATCGAATTAGGATTATTTAGTAAAAAAACAAACGAAAAAATAATACGTTTTTTTAACATTTTTTCCTATTTAAACAGAGTAAAAGATGTTTTAAATATTTTTTGTTTAGCATTTTGTATTATTTATTTGACATTTTCATCGGCGGTTAATTAAATTATAACAAAACATTTTTTCTTATTTCGGGGGTTACGTAAATCATATCAGTTTTTTCTTTTTACATCGAAATTGCTTAATAAGTAATGCTTTTATTAACATAAAAATAAGTAATGCTTTTATTAACATAAAAAACGTTTCCAGTTTGTTATATTTTTAATTGTTTTTGATTTTTACAAACTGCAAAGTAACACGGTGGTTGTAAAAGAGAAATATTTCTAGACTGAGGCAGCATTAAATAAATTCACAAACAGGTCTATAGTCATCAAAAAGCGTTCTTTTTTGGGCAGTTGCAATTCCGTGTTTTTATCCGTTTTTTAAGTAGGATTACCACCTTTTATTTATTTATATATTTTTTTACAAACGCATCACCACTTATAAAGGCCAAGAGGCCACTCGAGGATAAGGGTTAAAGTGTGTACAGTAGACAATTAAACAATAAAGTAAACGTTAGTGATGGGAATTCGGTAAATTTGTTAACTTATATGGAACGTCTCATCAAAAACTTGTTTACGTTAGACTTGAAGACAACCATATTGTAGTCAGCTGGAAAGCAGGGAAACTGAAGACAATTTCATAGGCGTGTAGTTCTACGAAAGAAGCTTTGTTCATGGAATCTATGTTTAGGTTTAGGCACAGATAAAGAGTGGGGGAAATTATTGATAGTGTTTTCGGCTAGACGCGTGTTTCTTGTGAAAGTTTGTCGAGGGGGACCATAGATTGGAGACCATAGACTCAGACGAGCACTTGCTATGAAATTAATGATAAAGCAAAGACACACCGCAATATCTCTTCTGTGAGAAAGAGGCTGCAAGGAAGATAAAAGGACATCCCCCATGAGGCTACGAAGTCTATTTTGAACTCTATCAAGGCAGGATGAGACCTTTCTAGCAGCTCCTGCCCAGATGTGGCAACAGTACTCCTTCCCTGGACGTACCTGGCTCCTATGTAGATAGAGAATTACACCAGCAGTGAGATATCCACTGGTTCGATAGAAGGATCCCACCATTTTCCCAGCGGCCTTGGCAACGGATTAAATTCATGGATTCCATTTCAGATCAGGATTAAAGGTCAAGCCCAGAAGCTTGTCAAAACATGAGGCCTCCCCAAAACGAGAGCCATTCATTCAATTGATGCCATATGGGGATCAGAGCATTGATGATGTAAAGATAAAAGCTTGGTTTTAGATGCATTAAAAGTAACAAGCCACCTCTTTCTCCATTGTACCACGCACTCAAGATCAAAGGAGAGATAATCGAGTAGAACTTTGTCGTTTACGGCCTTTGATGTGCTACGATAGATAGTAGTGTCATCAGTATAAATGTCTACGAATAATGGAAGGATGAGATTTCAAAGATAATTAATGTAGATCAGGAAGAGTGTTGGGCCCAGGATGGACCCCTGAGGGACTCCGGCTTTATACTGTGAGCTTCTAATTTCTGCCCATCAACTACTACTGTTATGAATCTATCAGAGAACATGATTGAATAATTGAGAAGAGATTTCCAGCTATATCGTTGCTGGAGATTTTGTGAAGTAAACCTTTATGCCATACTCTATCAAAGGCCTTTTATATGTCGAGAGCAATTGCCCTAGAAAGAAAGAGAGATTCGCCTGTACTGATAGGAAGATGAGCAATCACCTGAATTCTTAAATATAGTGAGATTTTCCAGGGTGATGGGAAGCAATTGTCCTTAAGACAACGTTTAAACAGCTTTGTAAGTATGGGCGATAGTTCTGTTGACGTTTTTTGAGTACTATTATTGGAATACCGTCAGGGCCGGTTGATTTACTGGAATCAAGGCTGTGATTAGCTTGGCAGCATACTGTACATATATTTGTATATCACATAGCGTGTTTTCTGATACGGGAAGAAATATTGGGGGTTGGCGGCCTTGGTCGCAAAGGGCAGAATTAGCTGCAAAATTATTGGCAAAGAGTTTGGCTTTGTCTGATGCTGACGAGATTACCTCAGGTCCATTGATGATGGTTGGGATAGAACGCACGCTTCTGTTCAGGATTGTGTTTGCCATTTGTCAAAACTGGTGGGAACCAAGCCGCTGCTCATCTCCTTTGGATTTAACGGACTGAGCATACAGCTCTCTTGCGTTTTTTATTAGTTTTTTTTACAGTAGCTGCAAGCAGTCCTGAAAGCGGCTTTAATGTCAGTACATCTATTATGTTAGAAGCAATGGAAAAAGTGATTTCTATGCGCAATGGCAGCAGCACATTATGGAGAGAACCACGGCTGGCTGTTAGTTTTTTTCTGGAACTTTTTCGAAGGTATGAAACGGTCTCTACCTACAATTAACCATTCCGTCAGGTCTGATACTATAGAGGACACATTTAAGCATGGAACGCAAAGGTAGATCTGATATAAATGTACGGAAGCTATCTCAGATAACCATAGAATATCGATATATTTTACGATGGAGAGGTATATCTGAGGACTTATTACATTTCATTTTCATCTTAACTGATACAACAGTGGTCGGAAGATCCAAGTGGAGACAGAACGGAAGCTGAACACAGTCCGGGGCAAGTTGTGATAAAAAGGTCTAAGAGACTTGCATACTGTCCGTTAGTATCGGGCACACGGGTGGGTTCATGAACAATCTGAGTGAGGTCATAAGCAATGGAGAAATCATGATAGAACCTCCCCTCATCATCAGTCTTGTTTGAGTGAGTTAATCATTACACATTGTAAACATTGAAGTCTCCACAGGCATGAATATCAGCTGAAGGGTAAGCAGATAGGACGTGGTCAATTTTCTCAGATATGCTTTTAAAGATTATAACTCCGCTGTTGTGGGCGCGATAGAGAGCAATATAAACGCAGTAGTTTGAGCAAGTGCAACCCGGAAGCACATATAGGGTAGGTTAGGATCTTCACTGGAGATGTCCTTACCACATGGAAAGCCATATTTAATATAGGTACATATTCCATGCCCATGGCCTTCCTGGGGGTTAGATTTGGAAGTTAAATTAGAGTATCCTTTAATTACGAACTCATCTAAGGAAATAGTCTGTCCAATGCTAGTTTCGCTTAGAAATAATATGTCTGGTTTAGTCTCCTGTAATTGGGTTTCAACCTCTGGAAGGTTAGAACGTTGGAGAAGGAGTGCCTACGTTAGGAGTTGGCGATCCGGGTTTAATCGTGTATTTTTTCTTGAAACTTTTCATGATGGAGTTTTGTGGTTTGTGGACTAGGTCGACAGACTTGCTTGGAGCAATGCAGAGAGGGAAAATAAGAGAGTAATAGAAATTAAAGAATATATATATATATTTTGTAGCACATGAAAAGGTAAAGCCTAATAATTACCCACTAATATTGCATCGAGGGCGCCCACCAGAAGCTACTGCATGGTCCAGAATCCATTCACTAGATGGCAATACAGCATCTCCAGTACTTGTCAGCTGCTGATAGGGCAGCCTCCTTAGTATTTAACCAATGTTCAGGTCCCTGACTATCATACGGATAACGTCAGCCCAGATAAAACTTTTTCTTCCAGCACCCTTACTCGTGGCAAGGATAGACATAGAAACAGAAAACTTCCGACATATCTGGCGTCTGTTCACGCAAAATACTGCCAACCTAGAATACAGCTTTTTCTTTTCCCTTTATGAGAAAAATCACTTATTAAAAAATGAGGACTAAGTGACAAATAAAGAGAAGCGAGAGTAACGGGAGCTGCCGATAACGCATCCACAATGCATTGTCTATTCTTCATTACAAAATACAAAATAAAAAAGTAAAAATAAAATATTAAGTATTGTATTTAATAAAAGTCCAGGTAGCGTGTTTAAGGGAAGATATTGTGAAGGATTCCCCTTTCACTAAAAATGAATACAATTGCCTAATCTATTTATGCTATCAACTTGAAAAATATAATAAAAAACATTTATGAACAAGAAAAATCTATTATAAAAAAAAACAAAAATATATATATTCAAAATGAACTTGCGAGATAGAATCGACACATTTTTGCACGAGAAAACCTATTGCACATTTAATAAAACAATGAAATAAAGATAAAGATTAAGAACTGAAATAAATATAATATTAGCACTTGCATCTAGAAAAGAAAAAAGAAATTACAAATTCACAACTTATCTGTTAAAATGCGTCCTTCGTAACCGCAAATAAGAATTTATTTTGCTTGAAATAAACTTTAGCGTTTCCTTTTTGAAAAGAAAACGTTCATCACGTGATATATCTCGCTACACTGAACAAGCATGTTCTTTTATAAGTAGTAAGGTGTGGAAGGGGGTAAGAGAACAGCATTTTCGGAATCTATTTATGCTCTATTTCAAATTAACTTGCCAGATAGAATCAGCACATTTTTGTACGAGAAAACCTAACACACAATTAATAAACCAATGAAATAAAAATAAAGATTAAAAACTGAAATGAATATAATATTAGCGTTCTCCACGATGGAGTTTACATATAATAATGAAAAAGTGCTCAGTATCCTTAGTATAGCAGGTATGTCTAAATGGAACTTCATGTGAACCCGAGCAACGCCGGCTATACCCGATAGTTAATGCATAATGTTATTAGATCATCATACGTAATATAAATGTACAAAAAAAGCAAATATAGTCTAACCGTAAAAGTACACAAAAATTCCTTTCAATCTTATCGTATAATCGTATAACACGCGATCTTGTAGCTAATGCACACAGACACACACATATACATACTAATATATAGGGTTATGACTACAGCATATTCTTTTCATTTATTTGATTCTCGAGTATATATCCGACACAGAAACAATTAATCAACCGAGTACCACATCACTCTATATAAAAACATATAAGATATCAATGGATATATATATATCCGAGAATCAAAACAAAGAAAGCTTTATTTTAAAATAATTTTATAAAATTCTTCCAGTTTGGGATCACTCCTTCAAAGTCAACCAGTTCATTGATAAAAATGCCTTAAGCTAAAGGGTTGTCAATAGACATTCGTCAAAAATCATTTGTAAGCACAAAGAAGGAAAAGGGTATCGAATAATCTCAAGGGCACTTAACCTACCACTTACTACAGTTGGAAACGTTATTAGAAAGTTTTAAAACCCTGGCGAAGATGTTCCAAATCTTCCAAGATGTGGTCGGCCAAGGAAATGAAACGAAAAAAAATCAAGGGGGGTAAGCAGAAAGGTACAAAAAACATTTTTCTTACTCGTGGTGAAATTCAAACCGACCTAAGAGATTAATGTGAGATTAATGTGAGCAAGGATACAATCAGTAGAGTTCTAAATCGTGCAGGTTTTGTATCAAGGTCCCGAAAAAAGTTCCATTATTGAAGCTTAAACATGTCAGATCACGTTTGAATCATGTTAAAACATATGGGGAACAACCCCAAGAATTTTGGAACATGGTAATCAGGTCAGAAGAAACGAAAATCGAAATCTTTGGAAGAAACACAGCAACACATGTATGGCGTAAAAATAGCACCGCCTACAACAAAAAGAATACCATTTCTACAGTAAAGTTTGGCGTTGGTTCGATTATGGGGGTGTTTTTCATCCAAAGGTACTGGTGAACTAGAAATCATCAATCGTAGAATGAATGGACGTATGTACAGGGAGATTTTGGAGAAAAAAATCTCCAGAAATCTGTTGATTTGTTGGGACATAATAGCAATTTCGTGTTTCAGCAGGACAATGATCCCAAGTATACTACCAAACTAACCAAAGAATGGCTTAGAAATAACGGAATTGACGTTCTTATTTAGCCCAGTTAGTCTCCAGACTTCAACCCAATTAAAAATTTGTGAAAAATATTGAAGATCAATGTTCACAAGAGGAATCCATAAAATATTCAACAACTAGAACAGTTATTCATATCTTTGCAAAAAAAAAAAAACATTTGTGTAACTATAGAAAGCGATTGGAATCATTATATATATATATATATATATATATATATATATATATATATATATAAAGTGCGGATTTTCTTTTTGGCGGCATTATATATATATATATAATGCCGCCAAAAAGAAAATCCGCACTTTTTTCAAAAACCGCAAAGTTAATTTTAATTGAATATCAATGTCTAGACAACCTATATCTCATTTGATTCGCCTTTTATTCTTCTATAATTTTACCAGTTCATATTTGACTTTTAATTAAAGTATCCTATCTACACCAGAACAGCAGCGGTCGGGCAGAAAGAGAAAATTCACTGACCACTCACTATCGAACCCAAACGGAAACAATATTAACAAGCTGTTTACAATGCAAAATGGGAAGAAGTCGTGTGGGAATTCACCGAAGTACAAGGTATGAACTCGTCCGAACTGAATAAATAGAGCGTGAGATAGCGACTCTCCTCGTATGTTTGTGTATTTCGTAATACGTCATCTTGGTGTCATCTGTTTTGTTTTCGATACAAATACCGTATATTCTATTTTGTTTTCAATACAAATACTGTGTTTTAACCCATATTTTGCCCGTGATTTCATTAGTGAATCTTCCTAGTCACAACGCATATTTGAAATATTTTGAATTCTCGAAAATTAGGGGCGGCATTATAACTTTTTTCTAAATTTTTTATTGATAATTCGTATTATTTAAATCTGTTACTGTTCTCATCTTGAGTGTTATATTGTCTGCAATGGCCCGTAACTTCTAATATGGCTGACGGAACGAGAATACGCTAACTACATAGATTGAATAAATGGCTTTATTCATTATCACACCTGTACAATTTTACAACATTGTTTTTATGAAAAATTTATATAAGATATGGAGAAATTGATTATGTGGAGTGAGGCCAAAAATGGTATGGGCGACGAAAATGGGTGTTTGGGATCGTCCATTTGGTCTATGCTGTACAACTAGTTGCATTTAGCACAATACAATATTCATTCTATGAAGCAAAACCATGAGATGAGATGAAAATATTGTCAATTTTTCAAAATTATTATTTACTTACCAGGAGTAGTCATACAGGCCATCATAAAAGATTTCTATTTAAGAACTTATGATGAGTGACAACAAGTCTCTTCAGATTTCCAGTACTCACCGCGTCTTCCTATACTATTATTACTATTATTATTATTATTATTATTATTATTATTATTATTATTATTACTATTACTATTATTATTATTATTATTATTATTATTACTATTATTATTATTATTATTATTATTATTATGATGATGATGATGATGATGTGAGAGAGAAGAAGAATGAGAAGTGGAGCAATTATGCTCCATTGCCCTTGGAGATAAGACGTATACACGGGGTTAAAACACAAATAATCCCGGTCGTAGTTGGTACACTAGGAGTAGTATCAAGTCGTCTGGAAGGACAATTAAAAAAATTACAAATCCCGATATTTTAGGCGTCCTTCAAACCTCTGCAATTATAGGTACCACCAACATCCTTAGGAAAACCCTTGATCTTTGAAGCTCCTGGTTTGAAGCCGGGATTAAGGGAAATCCTCTGGAAATGAATCCCATCCCTTTCCAGGAGACGTTCATAAGCGAAATCAGAATTATTATTATTGTTGTTATTATTATTATTATTATTGTTATTATTATTATTATTATTATTATTATTATTATTATTATTATTATTATTATTATTCTTTTTCTTCTTCTTCTTCTTCTTCTTATTATTATTATTACAATAACATTTTAATATGCCATGAAAAAGGGGGTGATGTATATGATATATGGATAATGAATGGTGGTCTATATGATGATATATGAGGTGATGATGAAGGGGAAGATGATGAAGCGTTAAAAACATTCAAACATTAACAAAAATAACAAGAAGAAAATAAAGAACCAAATAAATTCTAATTCCGTTCGAAATTCAATGCAGATTCTCGAGTTTGACAGAATAATCCCTAAGTTCAATATGATACACATGAATAAGGTCGAAGGTTACATCGACCTAAATGTTATGATAACAACCATCAAGATGAGAGTGGCAGTATAAAATCTCCAAATAATATGAAATTTGAAATATCTAATATTTTTTTTTTTTACAAGGGTGTCACCACTTATCAAGGCCCAGAGGCCACTCGAGGATAAGGGTTAATAGGTATACATTAGTCATTGTTATTTTAGCATAGTAAACAGTGGGAATTTTGTAACTTGGATTACTTAGGGGGACGATTCAATTAGACCTTGTTCACATTGGACTTTTTCTTTTTGTTTTCATAGGATTTTCGAACCCGCTGTAAATAAAGAGTAAAATATCAATATTTCAAACAATTGGATGGTTTTTGTGTTCTTCTTTGCACCCTTTTATTCTTTTTTTTTGGGGTCCTTCCCTTTGCCCATCTTATATTGATAAAAGTATCCAAGCAATTTTCTAGCGATCATAGAAATATTGTTTTCTTAATTAGCTTGCTCCAGTATAAATGAACACCCGGAGAGCAACAAAGATTTCTTTTGCTTTTATTAATGAGCGACCACAAATGAAGACCAAAAGCAACTCGAGAATATGCGTGCAAACTCTTGTTCTACCACAAAGCAATGAACCCGCTACAAGATCACATTTCAATATTTTACACACTCCACTTCAAATAATTTTTGTGT
This sequence comes from Euprymna scolopes, assembly GCF_053919585.1. Taxonomy (NCBI): domain Eukaryota; kingdom Metazoa; phylum Mollusca; class Cephalopoda; order Sepiida; family Sepiolidae; genus Euprymna; species Euprymna scolopes. Next base: position 150,705,954 of record NC_136491.1, read on the forward strand.
TCCTCCTTATTCCTTGACTTTTCTGTTCACTTTTCTTCTCTGACTTACACCCATATCTTAATTCGTCTTTCGTAGGAACAATATTCAACAATTTGTAGCGATCATTGAAATTGTGTTTTCTTGGTTTATTCTATTATAAATGAAAACCAGACAGTAACGGTGATTTCTATCGCTTCTATTAATGAGTGACCATAACTGAAGAGCAAAAACAACTCGACAATAAAATTAACAAGGAAATTAACGAAACCCCTAAACCACTGCATCGCCAAATCTCAGTTCCAACGTTCTCTCGCGGCTATCAAAGATTCAACGGTCTGCCCTCCTTAATTCATTTTTATTAAAGTATTTTCTTTTCATATTCAAATTAATAAATCCTATAAAAAATTAAATACAAACAGAAATTCTTTGTTTCATTAAAAATTGAATGCTCTATGTCTGAAAGAATCCATACGCTTAAAAGCTGCTTACTCTACAAGTTCTCTTCTATTGTTAAATTAAGTAACATTTGATATTTTAAGCCACAAAGTATTAATGAGAGTAATGTTTTGTCAGTTTATTTATAAAGGTTTTTATATGAAAAGTATAAAAGAAGATGCTGCAATTATCAGTTTGGTTCTTTATCTTGACAGTTTATAAAAAATATCTGTTGACGTTAGATTTGAAGACGACCATGTTGTAGTCGACAGGAAAGCAACCTGTATGAATAAACGGTCTCATCTCAAATCAGCTTCAGACTTATTAGCAAACCGAAAGAAAAAAAAAAACAAAACAAAAACACTATCGGGAAAGAAATCGTCCTTTCTGTTAGTAGCTAAAATATAGAAATTCAGGGGGACATAACTCTGGTCAAATCACATTTTAAGGATATCTATTGTTAAACTTTACTATTGATATTTTAATAATTATTTTGATTAATTAGCGTAATTATGGTAATTTCATATTGGCTTTTGTGCTAATAAATTTCCTTGTTTTTATTCATGTTTAATTGGCGTCAATGCTTTTCAATTGCAAACGGGAGACAGTTAGTTGAGGTCAGATGAGGTCAAAGCAATAAAAATCAATTTGGCTTGTCTGCGTAAAAGAATAGGTAAAATGTTAATTCTATCTATCCATTATTTAAAAAGATGTAAATGAGACCCAGAGATAGATAGATAGATAGATATAGAGATATAGAGATAAAGAGATATATAACAAGATAGAGAGAAGGAAAAGGGAATGCGTTTGTCTATTGGTGTCATATATTGAACTGAACTCTGTTCCGCTTGCCTGTTTCCCTCCTGACTTCCTGGATGTCTTCAAGTCCAACACAAACAAATTCCTGATAAACCTTATTTAATAACTTTATCCGTTTATCTCTCTCTATGCAATTATATAAAATCAGTTTATGCGTGCGTGCGTGTGTGTGTATGTGTGTGTGCGTGTGTGTGTGTGTGTGTGTGTGTGTGTGAGAGAGAGAGAGAGAGAGAGAGAGAGTTCCTTTTTTTCATAGGTTCCGAAACGGCCGAGCCCATCTTTTGCAAGTTTCACACAAAGCTAATTTACATGTCTGGCAGTACTCTTAAATATATTTTGTACAGAAATTCGTCCAATAAGTATAAAACAAAAAACGAATAATTGTTTTTTTTCACTTGTAGATAAAAAAGAGTAATTTTTATGGGGGAATATTTTACGTTACACCGGCCAACGGAGATAATAAAATTTAAGCAAACATTTCTGCTTAAAAACAGATTTATTATAATCTGGCGATATAGATTAGTGACAGACCATTCGCTATACAGTTCGAATGACCTTCTGTTCAGACCCGGGTATACCTCATCATTTTATTTAATTTTTTTCTTATTAATGAGTTCAATTTACGATAAAAGAAAAGGTACAATTTAAAATCGTCCCAAATAATTTCTTCGTCATCATATTTTTTTTTTTTTTTTTTACATGGGTGTCACCACTTATCAAGGCCCAGAGGCCACTCAAGGATAAGGGTTAATAGGTATACATTAGTCATTGTGATTTTAGCATAGTAAACAGTGGGAATTTTGTAACTTGGATTACTTAGGGGGACGATTCAATTAGAACTTGTTCACATTGGACTTTTTCTTTTTTTTTTTCATAGGTATCACCACATTATCAAGGCCAATAGGCCACTCAAGGATTAGGGTTAAAGAGTGTACAGTAGAAATTGGACAATATAATAATAATTAGTAATGAAAATTTGTTAAATTTGATAACTTATATGGAACGGCTCATCAAGAACTTATTTACGTTAGACTTGAAGACAACCATATTGTAGTCAGCCGGAAAGCAGGAAAACGGAAGACAATTCCACAGGCGTGCAGTTCTAATAAAAAAGCTTTGTTCATGGAATCTACGTTTAGGTTTAGGCACAGATAAAGAGTGGGGGGAATTATTGATAGTGTTTACAGCTAGACGAGTGTTTCTTGTGAAAGTTTGTCGAGGGGGGACCATAGATTGAAGCTCAGTCGAACACTTTCTATGAAAATAACGATACATCAGAGACAAACTCGCAACATCTCTTCTGTGAGATAGAGGTTGCAAGGAAGAGAAAAGGACATCTCCTACGAGGCTACGAAGTCTATTTTGAACTCTATCAAGGCAGGACAAGTCCTTTCTAGCAGCTCCTGCCCAGATGTGGCAACAGTATTCCATCCTTGGGCGTACCTGGCTCTTATATAAATAGAGAATTGCATCAGCAGTGAGATATCTACTGGATCGATAGAAAGATCCCACCATTTTTCCAGCGGCCTTGGCAACAGATTTGATGTACGTGTTCCATTTAAGATCAGGAGTAATGGTCAAGCCCAGAAGCTTGTCAAAACTTGAGGCTTCCTGAAGACGAGAGCCATTCATTTCAATTGATGCCAGATGGGGATCAGAATGTTGATGATGTAAAGAGAGAAGCTTGGTTTTAGATGCATTAAAAGTAACCAGCCACTCCTTTCCCCATTGTACTACATGCTCAAGATCAGAGGAGAGAGAATTGGAGAGAACTTGGTCGTTTACTGTCTTAGATGTGCTACCATAAATGGTAGTGTCGTCAGCATAAGTGTCTACAAATGATGTAAGGATGTGATTTGGAAGATCATTAATGTAGATCAGGAAAAGAGTTGGGCCCAGGATGGACCCCTGAGGGACACCGGCATTAATACTGTGGGCTTCTGATTTTTGCCCTTCAACTACTACTCTTATGTACCTACCAGAAAGAAATGATTTAATAATTGAGAAGACATTTCCAGCTATACCATAGCTAGAGATCTTACGAAGTAAACCTTTATGCCATACCCTATCAAAGGCCTTAGATATGTCAAGAGCAATTGCCCTAGAAAGGTTGCCTCCGTCGAGAGATTTGCTAATCCTATGAGATATAACTGTAAGCACATCTGCTGTAGATATAGCAGAACGGAAACCATATTGAGTGTCACTAAGAAGGTTATTTTTGTTGAGATGGTTGATTACTTCTGTATTTAACACAGATTCCAGCAACTTACTCATGATGCACAGGAGACTTATTGGCCTGTACTGAGAGGGAGATGAGCGATCACCTGAATTCTTAAATACAGGGCATACTGATGAAATTTTCCAGGGAGATGGGAAGCAATTCTCCTTAAGACAACGTTTAAATAGTTTTGTAAGTACGGGCGCTAGTTCAGGTTGAAGTTTTTTGAGTACTATAATTGGAATACCGTCCGGGCCAGTTGCTTTACTGGAATCAAGGTTTTTGATTAGCTTGGCAACATCACGTACAGATATACGTATATCACATAGTGTGTTTTCAGATACAGGAGGAAATATTGGGGGTTGGCGGCCTTGATCGCAAAAGGTAGAATGAGCTGCAAAGTTCTTGACAAAGAGTTTGGCTTTTTCTGATGCTGACGAGATTACCTCAGGTCCATTGATGATAGTTGGGATGGAGCACACGCTTCTGTTCAGAATTCTGTTTGCTATTTGCCAAAACTGGTGGGAACCAAGCCGCTGCTCAGCTACTTTGGACTTAACAGATTGAGCATACAACCACCTTGCGCTCTTTATTACTTTCTTACAATGGTTGCTGGCAGTCCTGAAAGCGGCTTTAGTTTCCATACATCTATTACGTTGGAAACAGTGGAAAAAGTGATTTCTGTGCGCAATGGCAGCAGCACATTCTGTAGAGAACCATGGCTGGCTGTTAGGTTTTTGCTGAAACTTTTTCGAGGGTATGAAACGATCAATACCTACAATTAACCATTCCGTCAGGTCTATAGAGGACACATCCTTTTTAAATACGGAATGCAGAGGTAGATCAGTTATAAATGTACGGAAGTTATCCCAGTCAGCCTTAGTGTATCGATATACTGTACGATGGAGAGGTACGTCTGGGGACTTATTACATTTCATTTTTATCTTAATTGATACAACAGAGTGGTCGGAAGATCCAAGAGGCGACAGAACAGAAACTGAACATAGTTCAGGGCAAGTTGTGAGAAAAAGGTCTAGTAGGCTCGCATACTTGCCGTCATTGTCGGGCACACGGGTGGGTTCCTGAACAATCTGAGTGAGGTCATAGGCAATGAAGAAATCATGACAGAACCTCCCCTCATCATCGGTCTTGTTTGAGTGGGTCAACCATTCGACGTTGTGAACATTGAAGTCTCCACATACGTGAATGTTAGCTGAAGGATAAGCAGATAGGACTTGGTCAATTTTCTCAGATATGCTTTTAAAGATAGTAACTCCGCTGTTGTGGGGGCGATAGAGAGTAAATAAAAATGCCGTAGTGTGAGCTAAAGCAACCCGGAAGCACATATAGGGTAAGTTAGGATCTTCCCTGGAGACGTCCCTACCACATGGAAAGCCATCTTTAATATAGGCACATATTCCATGCCCATGGCGATCTTGGGGGTCAGATTTAGAAGTCAAGTTAGAGTATCCTTTAATTGCAAACTCTTCTAGGGAAATAGCCTGTCCAATGCCAGTTTCACTTAAAAATAAAAGGTCTGGTTTAGTCTCCTGTAATTGGGTTTCAACCTCTGGAAGGTTAGAACGTAGACCCCTGATGTTGGAGAAGGAGACATGGTAGTAGGGGTCTATGTTGGAAGTTGTAGAACCGGGTTTAATCGTGTATTTTTTCTTGAAACTTGTCATGATGAAATTTTGAAATTTGTGGACTAGGTCGTCAGATGTACTTAGAGCAGGACAGAGAAGAAACGAAGAATTTTTGTTTTTTATTTGTAGCTAATGATAAGGTAAAGCCGTAACAATTACCCACTAGTATAGGCATCTGGAGGCCCCACCAGAAGCTACTGCATGGTCCAGAATCCATTCACCAAATGGCAATACAGCAGCCCCAGTACTTTGCACCTGCTGATAGGACAGCCTCCTTAGTGGTTAATCCAAGGTTCGGGTCCCTGACTATCAGGCGGATAACGTCAGCCCAGACAAAATTTTTACCTCCAGCACCCTTACTAGTGACATGGCTACAAGGATAGACATAGAAACAGAAAATTTCCGCCATCTAAGCCAACTCTTCGCAAAAATACTGCCAACCTAGAAAACAGCTTTTTCTGCTCCCTTTGTCCGAAAAATCACTCATTAAAAAATGAGGACTGAGGGACAAATAAGAAGAAGCGAGAGTAACAGGAGCTGCCGATAACGCATCCACAATGCATTTTCTATTCTCCATTAAAAAAACAAAAAAACAAAAACCTATTAAGTATTCTACTTAATAAAAGTCCAACAGACGTGTTTAAGGGAAAGTATGGTGATAGATTCCCCTTACACGAACTAAAAATGAGTACAATTCGTAATCTATTTTTGCAATCAACTCGGTAGATAAATAAACATATATGTACGAGGAAAAAAAAAGTAAGTTGGTGCCGTTATAAGTAATTTCGAGATAAGATGGAAGCCGGTATTGGACTAGAAAAAAAAGCTAGCATTTAATAAAACAGAAATACACAAATTAAATACTGAAATAAAATGGAGTTGTTAATATTTTAAATCTAAAATAAAAAGCATGATTGAAATCACTTATCTCAACAAAAACAATTCCGTCTCCAAATTGCAAACTGTATTGAAAGAAGTTGAGTTAGTAGCGTTCAAAACATTTTTTTTTGAAATTAACCGTTAAAAGAAAATCGTGATTTTATTCTGAACTTAAGCTAGTAACCTTTTAAGAAGCTTACGATATAAAAGAAAAGGCGGATGGGGGGGTCTTCCGAAAGTGAGTTGGTGCCGTTATAAGTAATTTCGAGATAAGATGGAAGCCGGTATTGGACTAGAAAAAAAAAGCTAGCATTTAATAAAACAGAAATACACAAATTAAATACTGAAATAAAATGGAGTTGTTAATATTTTAAATCTAAAATAAAAAGCATGATTGAAATCACTTATCTCAACAAAAACAATTCCGTCTCCGAATTGCAAACTGTATTGAAAGAAGTTGAGTTAGTAGCGTTCAAAACATTTTTTTGAAATTAACCGTTAAAAGAAAATCGTGATTTTATTCTGAACTTAAGCTAGTAACCTTTTAAGAAGCTTACGATATAAAAGAAAAGGCAGATGGGGGGGTCTTCCGAAAGTAAGTTGGTTCCGTTATAAGTAATTTCGAGATAAGATGGAAGCCGGTATTGGACTAGAAAAAAAAGCTAGCATTTAATAAAACAGAAATACACAAATTAAATACTGAAATAAAATGGAGTTGTTAATATTTTAAATCTAAAATAAAAAGCATGATTGAAATCACTTATCTCAACAAAAACAATTCCGTCTCCAAATTGCAAACTGTATTGAAAGAAGTTGAGTTAGTAGCGTTCAAAACATTTTTTTTTAAATTAACCGTTAAAAGAAAATCGTGATTTTATTCTGAACTTAAGCTAGTAACCTTTTAAGAAGCTTACGATATAAAAGAAAAGGCGGATGGGGGGGTCTTCCGAAAGTAAGTTGGTGCCGTTATAAGTAATTTCGAGATAAGATGGAAGCCGGTATTGGACTAGAAAAAAAAAGCTAGCATTTAATAAAACAGAAATACACAAATTAAATACTGAAATAAAATGGAGTTGTTAATATTTTAAATCTAAAATAAAAAGCATGATTGAAATCACTTATCTCAACAAAAACAATTCCGTCTCCAAATTGCAAACTGTATTGAAAGAAGTTGAGTTAGTAGCGTTCAAAACATTTTTGTTTGAAATTAACCGTTAAAAGAAAATCGTGATTTTATTCTGAACTTAAGCTAGTAACCTTTTAAGAAGCTTACGATATAAAAGAAAAGGCGGATGGGGGGGTCTTCCGAAAGTAAGTTGGTGCCGTTATAAGTAATTTCGAGATAAGATGGAAGCCGGTATTGGACTAGAAAAAAAAAGCTAGCATTTAATAAAACAGAAATACACAAATTAAATACTGAAATAAAATGGAGTTGTTAATATTTTAAATCTAAAATAAAAAGCATGATTGAAATCACTTATCTCAACAAAAACAATTCCGTCTCCAAATTGCAAACTGTATTGAAAGAAGTTGAGTTAGTAGCGTTCAAAACATTTTTTTGAAATTAACCGTTAAAAGAAAATCGTGATTTTATTCTGAACTTAAGCTAGTAACCTTTTAAGAAGCTTACGATATAAAAGAAAAGGCGGATGGGGGGGTCTTCCGAAAGTAAGTTGGTGCCGTTATAAGTAATTTCGAGATAAGATGGAAGCCGGTATTGGACTAGAAAAAAAAAGCTAGCATTTAATAAAACAGAAATACACAAATTAAATACTGAAATAAAATGGAGTTGTTAATATTTTAAATCTAAAATAAAAAGCATGATTGAAATCACGTATCTCAACAAAAACAATTCCGTCTCCAAATTGACAACTGTATTGAAAGAAGTTGAGTTATTAGCGTTCAAAACATTTTTTTTTTAAATTAACCGTTAAAAGAAAATCGTGATTTTATTCTGAACTTAAGCTAGTAACCTTTTAAGAAGCTTACGATATAAAAGAAAAGGCGGATGGAGGGGGGTCTTCCGAAAGTAAGTTGGTGCCGTTATAAGTAATTTCGAGATAAGATGGAAGCCGGTATTGGACTAGAAAAAAAAAGCTAGCATTTAATAAAACAGAAATACACAAATTAAATACTGAAATAAAATGTAGTTGTTAATATTTTAAATCTAAAATAAAAAGCATGATTGAAATCACTTATCTCAACAAAAACAATTCCGTCTCCAAATTGCAAACTGTATTGAAAGAAGTTGAGTTAGTAGCGTTCAAAACATTTTTTTTTTAAATTAACCGTTAAAAGAAAATCGTGATTTTATTCTGAACTTAAGCTAGTAACCTTTTAAGAAGCTTACGATATAAAAGAAAAGGCGGATGGGGGGGGTCTTCCGAAAGTGAGTTGGTGCCGTTATAAGTAATTTCGAGATAAGATGGAAGCCGGTATTGGACTAGAAAAAAAAAGCTAGCATTTAATAAAACAGAAATACACAAATTAAATACTGAAATAAAATGGAGTTGTTAATATTTTAAATCTAAAATAAAAAGCATGATTGAAATCACTTATCTCAACAAAAACAATTCCGTCTCCGAATTGCAAACTGTATTGAAAGAAGTTGAGTTAGTAGCGTTCAAAACAGTTTTTTGAAATTAACCGTTAAAAGAAAATCGTGATTTTATTCTGAACTTAAGCTAGTAACCTTTTAAGAAGCTTACGATATAAAAGAAAAGGCGGATGGGGGGGTCTTCCGAAAGTAAGTTGGTTCCGTTATAAGTAATTTCGAGATAAGATGGAAGCCGGTATTGGACTAGAAAAAAAAGCTAGCATTTAATAAAACAGAAATACACAAATTAAATACTGAAATAAAATGGAGTTGTTAATATTTTAAATCTAAAATAAAAAGCATGATTGAAATCACTTATCTCAACAAAAACAATTCCGTCTCCAAATTGCAAACTGTATTGAAAGAAGTTGAGTTATTAGCGTTCAAAACTTTTTTTTTGAAATTAACCGTTAAAAGAAAATCGTGATTTTATTCTGAACTTAAGCTAGTAACCTTTTAAGAAGCTTACGATATAAAAGAAAAGGCGGATGGAGGGGGGTCTTCCGAAAGTAAGTTGGTGCCGTTATAAGTAATTTCGAGATAAGATGGAAGCCGGTATTGGACTAGAAAAAAAAGCTAGCATTTAATAAAACAGAAATACACAAATTAAATACTGAAATAAAATGGAGTTGTTAATATTTTAAATCTAAAATAAAAAGCATGATTGAAATAACTTATCTCAACAAAAACAATTCCGTCTCCAAATTGCAAACTGTATTGAAAGAAGTTGAGTTAGTAGCGTTCAAAACATTTTTTTGAAATTAACCGTTAAAAGAAAATCGTGATTTTATTCTGAACTTAAGCTAGTAACCTTTTAAGAAGCTTACGATATAAAAGAAAAGGCGGATGGGGGGGTCTTCCGAAAGTAAGTTGGTGCCGTTATAAGTAATTTCGAGATAAGATGGAAGCCGGTATTGGACTAGAAAAAAAAAGCTAGCATTTAATAAAACAGAAATACACAAATTAAATACTGAAATAAAATGGAGTTGTTAATATTTTAAATCTAAAATAAAAAGCATGATTGAAATCACTTATCTCAACAAAAACAATTCCGTCTCCAAATTGCAAACTGTATTGAAAGAAGTTGAGTTAGTAGCGTTCAAAACATTTTTTTTTGAAATTAACCGTTAAAAGAAAATCGTGATTTTATTCTGAACTTAACTCTAGTAACCTTTTAAGAAGCTTACGATATAAAAGAAAAGGCGGATAGAGGGGGGTCTTCCGAAAGTAAGTTGGTGCCGTTATAAGTAATTTCGAGATAAGATGGAAGCCGGTATTGGACTAGAAAAAAAAGCTAGCATTTAATAAAACAGAAATACACAAATTAAATACTGAAATAAAATGGAGTTGTTAATATTTTAAATCTAAAATAAAAAGCATGATTGAAATCACTTATCTCAACAAAAACAATTCCGTCTCCAAATTGCAAACTGTATTGAAAGAAGTTGAGTTAGTAGCGTTCAAAACTTTTTTTTTAAAATTAACCGTTAAAAGAAAATCGTGATTTTATTCTGAACTTAAGCTAGTAACCTTTTAAGAAGCTTACGATATAAAAGAAAAGGCGGATGGGGGGGTCTTCCGAAAGTAAGTTGGTGCCGTTATAAGTAATTTCGAGATAAGATGGAAGCCGGTATTGGACTAGAAAAAAAAGCTAGCATTTAATAAAACAGAAATACACAAATTAAATACTGAAATAAAATGGAGTTGTTAATATTTTAAATCTAAAATAAAAAGCATGATTGAAATCACTTATCTCAACAAAAACAATTCCGTCTCCAAATTGCAAACTGTATTGAAAGAAGTTGAGTTAGTAGTGTTCAAAACATTTTTTTGAAATTAACCGTTAAAAGAAAATCGTGATTTTATTCTGAACTTAAGCTAGTAACCTTTTAAGAAGCTTACGATATAAAAGAAAAGGCGGATGGGGGGGTCTTCCGAAAGTATGTTGGTTCCGTTATAAGTAATTTCGAGATAAGATGGAAGCCGGTATTGGACTAGAAAAAAAAAGCTAGCATTTAATAAAACAGAAATACACAAATTAAATACTGAAATAAAATGGAGTTAGAATCAGATGTGAATTTTCCAGAGAATTCATTGTCAAACTCTTATATCAGCTGACGTGATATTGTAAACAAACACAGACAGATGAACAACATTATCATTATTATTTTATTATTTTTGAAATATTTTTGCGAATTAGTCTACCAGGCAATTTATTCCTCGTAATATATAATAATCAACAGAGAAGTGATTCTCTAATAATACATGCGCAATCTTCATAAATAAATATCATGTTTAAGCGTATTATGCCAACTAGTTTTATTAAAATAGGAAATTTATGTGGCTATTTTAAACGACGATAGCGTTTTTGGGTTAACCAAGTACAATTCCAACATTTAATATTTACTTCCATATTAATAAAGTAGCCGCAGGATTTCCTCTCCTGGCAAAAGTATCTTAGGTTTGCAACTACAGATGCCACAGATAAACTCAATATGGCTTTCGAACACCATTTTAGACACATTCAGTCGTGATAATAAAATACTACTTACATCCTACGGGCAACACCATCACAATCGCAACATCCTTAGAGTGAGGAATCCTTATTTTTCTTTGTAAATATTTAGTCCTACCACTGCTAGTGGTACTCACCGGGAGGAATTCTACACGTTCCCCAGATTCTGTGATTACACCGACCATAACTGACTCATGCATACATAGATCTAACACACTATTTCCAATATTCGATCATAAATAGTAAAAGAATCCTGCACCAATGTCCGTCCATTCTGATTGGATAAGCTCTTATAATTATCATATTAAGGAATCCAGTATTTAATTTTATAAACGAACGGTTACTAACATTAAAATATGGCGTGACTAAGAGACATATTATTTCGCTCTGCGTCAAATCAATTTAATGCATAGGTCATTTCAGTCACGTAGGATCGAAGAATACAAGAGAGAGAAAATCATTAAACGAACGTTCAATAACCAGTTTACGTGCTTTCTTTAACAAACTTAAAATAACGCTTCCCATTTTTCTACTAATTCTGCAAATTATTCCCGCTTGAACACTAAGCTATCATGTTGTAAAAAAACATTGACACAAAAATTTCCCATTCCAAATCTTTAAATATATACCTTTTTCATATTTACCTACATACACTAGGGTTTCTATGCTTATGCCTTCATAAGTGTAGGAAGTGATAATTCCTACTTGTCGGGAGATATGAACAAAGGCACAAACCCACTTTTGTAGGCTACAATCTCTATTCTTGGTCACGTGAATAATAGAAATTAAGTACATATGTATGTCATGTCGGCGGGCGTTCATAGGAAAAAGCCAGAGAGAATATTCGGCAACAAAAAGTTAGAATAATGCGAATTTGAATATTAGTTTCAATATTTTCCATTGTTTTGAACGGAGGATTCACACTCATATAGGCATATATAAGAGCACACTGGACTTATTATAAAATTGTCGACCAAGAAAAGACGGCATGATTTCAGTTTTGTTCGATTAAAACCGTCTTTCATTTTTTGTTGCACAACTACTAGTTGGCCAAATCCCAAAATCGATAGGAGCCTTCTATCATGTCTAAAAGTGACACAATGTTACACTAACGAGGTTGGATATGAGACGCTGCACAACTCATGCTCTTTGCCAATCCAAGTTATTACAAGAGGACCATTGCTAGCACCCTCAAAATGCAAATCCGATTCAACGCGTGAAGGCACAGTTCATGGCATCGGTTATGGTTTTTGGTGTGCTTTCATGTAAGGTCAAAACCAAGCCACCCCTCATCTTCAAAATTCGCATGAAAGTTAACACTAAATTGTATCTGCATCTGCTGAAGAGTGTGGTGATCCTCAAGTGCAATCAAGTGGCCGCTGGCAGAACCTGAGTATGGAAGCAGGATTCGGCGCTGGATCACAAGTCCAAAGAGACCCAGGCTTGGCTTTAGGAGTCCTACGACTTTGTACCCTTCTCTTACTGTACTCTTCCTTCCGCGACCTGAATCCGCTAGATTCGTTTGATCATACGTTGATAACATCACTAACCCTAACCTCTCATAACAGCAAGGTCAGCCTAATCGCTGTCATCCGACGAGAATCCGCCAAGCTCCCGCCAAGCTCCCGCTTGTGGAAAAACATGTTCCCACTTCTGGACCCGTATCGATGGGGTTATTTATGTAACCCCACACTGATGAAGCCCGGCTAGGACCCCTTTTTGTCTGAAAACTCTCCGCTCGTATCGTCTGGTCCTTCTCTGAGGGTTGTTACATTGAATCCTGTATGCTGGAAGCGAATATCGAAGCCGCAGGCAGGAAGAAAAAACAGACTCGTGAAATTTCATTCTACAGAATTAATTTCACAAACTTATGTACAAATAATTTTACAAATATCATTCAGTTCTTAGTAAGTGTTTTTCAGAGTCTCAAATCTCTTCACAGGCAGCGTCAGACGGGTGGATAAGGAGGAAAAGGAGTCACGTCTCCAGGGAACGGCGGGTTACCTCGAGTTTCGCGCACAACTCTTTCGGAAACTCTTTGAAACACAACTCGAAAACTGTACTCGAAACTGACTAATTTTCGCGCGACAGTAGTATAGTGAGGTATGTGGATGGGGTGGAAGATTTCGCCACGAACTCGGAAAACCCAGATTTTTGCGTGTGTGCAATTCCTTAATATGGGATCTGATATCTACAGACATACTAATTCCCATGACCTATAAGTTCATCATGTCAGCACTGACATCTAACTTTGAGTCCACCAAGGCCAGCCAGTGTTATTTTATTGTTCCTGTCATCAATTTTAAATGCAAAATATATTTCTCTGGTTTCAAACAATATCTATTTTGACATGAAATAAAATATATATATATTTATATTCTCTATTTTAAATCCTCGGATTATCTGCCGTCACCCGAGAACGATTAACTATCTAGCACAATTATTCGGCTCTTCTCGGGCCTATGAGGGCAATTGCTCTCTCAGATTGATTAGGTCACATTCGCTCCCATTATACTATATTGCTTCGTAGAACCAATGGAGTCTAATCCATCTTTTTTCACAGTTCGCCGTCAGATTCTTTTTCCACAGGCCCCTCTCTCCATCATCAAATTACCCGTCAACAAGATAACATATACACAATCCCATATCAACCCTTGAATCAGGTTTCTCCCCCTTTTTCATTTAAAAGTCCATAAGAAAATCAATTCAAAAAGTCTATAAGATCATAAAATGTAAAAGTTCAGAGTTCGTCAGGGCTAATACAGTTCCTTTTTTTATGCAAGTTTTTTTTTCAAATTCACATTAATAATCACCGTATTTTTAAGAAAATGTCACTAAAAAAAAAATGCAAAAAGAAAGTTCACCCATTGGCTCATAAGAGTTACCTCCCTCGGTTAACACAAGTTTGTCCCCTTTTGTCCCCTTTCCTTTCCCAGGGTTTTATAGAGTTATTCCCCCTTTTCCATTTTTCTTTCAGAAATTCAGTCATAATTCATATTTTCGGTTTTCACAGAGTTTTACAAGATTTTTTTTCCACTTCGCTGCTATCAGCAGCGCAGTCTCGTAATAAAAAATATGCAGCCCTAATCAGGGTTCTAAAAGGACTCGCTTTTTATTGAGCTAGGGGAATCTTTCTCACCTTAAGCAGTTGTAGTTGAACCTTCACCTTTTATTTCACAGTTCAAATCTCCTTCAAAAGCATCTCGTAAGGATTTTCTTTCACTGAGGACTTCTCACCTCAATAGACGGTCACTCAAGATTTCGCTGGGATTTTTCTTCGTCGTTTCCCAGCTTCAGCGTCTTGCAAGAATTTTGATAAAACAAAGAGAAAATAAAAGAAAAGAATCTTCAAGCTGTCTCCAGTTCTTTTGGATTTCGGCATCAGGAGGGTCTTCGGGTTGCGTATCGTTTTCGTCAGCACCAGCAGCCGCATTTTCCAGAATCACATGCAGGCTCGAACCAGTCTCTCCCGCCATCTATGCAATTAGACCCGTGATGCTCATTGCCTTCTTATATTCATACACCATACAACCATTAGCAGCCATATACCTTACTAAGCGTTATATACATATCTTCATAGTACACCTATTTCTCTATTCCATTCCCGTTCACAACACCTATGACTACAGGGCCTATGCAGGGCGGAGGCATTGCCATTGGTATCAGGTCACTCCCGGCCGGATCCAAAACCTAGGGCCACCTACGATCATTACAACGGCACATTCCCCCCTCCCCGCTATCAGCTCCTATTTACTATTTTTTTTCTAAAATGCGTAATTTGTTTAGCGGCCCTCGCAAAGCCGAGTAAAAAGAATAATTAAGTCGCTTTTCCTGTTAAGTTGAATGTACCACACTTCACCCAGTGATGCTAATAATTATTTCCAATTATTCTTCATTCAGCCTCCTAGCCCTTATTTTGCAATTTAGAAATCCTGCCTGACTGAGGCAAAATCTTAATTTCTCCAAGAGTCAATTTAATTGCCGGAATGAATGCTTCCAATTATTCTCAACTGGACTCAACTAAAATTTGTTCAGTTTTATAAATGAAATCCTTCCAGACTGAGGTAACAAAAATTAATTTTTTCCAAAAATCATTTCAACTCTCCAAATTTCCCAAAGTCTAATTCTCGACCATCCATTTCATAAGAAAAAAAATTACCTTTCCGATTTAGGAGGAAGTGGAGAGAAAAGAAAGAGAAAAAGAAAACAAATAGTTACATTTTCAAGAAAGCCCAATTTAATTCTTAAATTAATATCTCTACAACCTCTGTTAAAGTAATACTCTCAATTTCCCCAATCTCTCTCCGTTCAATTATTATTATATCCATATCTATCTATCTATCTATCTATCTATCTATCTATCTATCTATCTATCTATCTATCTATCTCTCTCTCTCTCTCTCTCTCTATATATATATATATATATCTATATCTATATATATATATATATATATATATATATATATATATATACTTCTTTTTTATTATTAGATCAACTCATACAAACTTGATATTTGTAATTTCCCACTAGGAGAACTGCTCCCTATTCCAAAAAATATAAACGAAGTTGATCTAACTCAAATTCAAAATAAGATGTAAACAGTTCTCTCCCCTTCTGGCCGTTGCCCCCCACAATCTGTCTTTCATAGGCGTTTCCTGGGTTCCTCTTGGTCGCGGTGTCTTCTTCCTCCCAGGTCCCACTCGAGCCCTAGGGTCGTCTCCAATGCCAACGCCCTCCGTATCCTCAGTTCGGAAATCCGCCCAGATTGACGCCGATTTCCGGCCTCTAGCAATCCCCGTGGGTCTGGGATCGCCGTTTTATATATTCCGATTTCTTAGCGTTCTCATAACATCTACGTCGAACTGAACGGACTCTCCCTCCTCATCGGAGGTTTCCATTTCCTGGGGTGCAACCAAGGTAGCCTTACGTGGGCGTCTCCCCGATCTTCGCGGGACGAGTTTTACATCATATTCCTATTCTGCCAACTTCAGATCATTGGCGTGTACCTTTTTATTTTTCCAGCAACCGCGTCCCAGATTATAAATGAAAGAGGGACAGTCTGCTCCACTATTCGATAGTAAGGTTATCAATCGGGAGCACCACATCCCTTCCAAACACTTATTCAAATGGTGAGAATTCCGATGTTTCATTCATCGTGAACCTCACTGCTGCTAAGGCTTGTGTGAGGAACCGATCCCATTCCGCTGGATTATCAGTCACAAGCTTACCTAGGACATCCACCAGCGTCTTGGAGTTACTCTGGGGGTGATAAGGGGAGGTCAACACATGCTGGACACCCAGCTCGTCGAGTACCTCCTTCATAATCCGATTCACAATCTCTTTTGCCATTGTCGGTAACTAATTGCTCTGGGGACCTATACCTCGGATAAATCTCACCTAGGATTACTCCGGCCACCGACTGGGCAGTCTTATCTGGCACGGCATAAGCCTCTGGCCAGTTAGTAAGCCAGTCCACTATGCTCACGATATATTGATTACCACGCTCTGTCAAGGGGTAGGGTCCGGAGATGTCCAAACTCACTTTCTGGAAGGGATACTGCGGAACATCTGTTTCCGCCAGTGGAGCAAACGGGTGGTATCTACTGTGAGTCTAACATGTTACGCATCTATTTACCCATTCTACAACATCCTTGACCAGTCCTGGCCAATAATAATTTCTAAATATCAACTGATACGTCTTTTCGATTCCTAAGTGCCCCGTCTTCTCATAAGCTTGATCTAGGACTTCTCTCCGGAGTCGGGCCGGTACCACCATCTTTAATCCCATTTCTCCGTCTCGACCAGCCTGGCGTGGTGGAGGATGTATTTTTGAGTTCGGCCCTCCCTTCACCCGAGCCCTTAACTCTGCCAATTCCTTATCTTCTTGACCGGCTTCAATCATTTCGATTGTTGCTCGATGGTGAATTTTATGTGTGGGTCGGTGTCGGAGAATATAGTGTAGATGTTCTCAGCATCGGCGCGTGATGATGTGAGGATCAGGACATCATCGACATATCTCGAGAAAAATATGACCGAGTTGCACGTGTTGAGAGCTCGGCGTTCTAGTCTGTCCATGTACGAGATGGCCAGTATTCATGAGAGACTGGAACCCATGGCAGTCCTGTAATTTGAGCACCCCAGCGATGACGGATCCCTATCACTCCTAGATTTCAACCTCAAAATAATAGACGAGGGGACCATCACTACTAAATTATACCGAAAAGCAGCCAGCCGAAGTATATTTGTACACTACAAGTCAGCCCTCCTCACTAGGGTCATTATTGGATATACAAGGAATGAGATCATCCGCATCCAAAACAAGTGCAGTAAGCCCAAGGACAAGGCAGAATGCACAAAACAGTTCCACCAGGTCCTAGAGACCAACGGATACCCTAGCACTGTCATTAAACACCTCTGGAACACAAGAAAACGTGTAAGAAGCTTCCCCACCGATATCTGCTTCCTTAGAATGTCCCATCTCAGCGACAAAATCACAACGGCTATCCGCAGGGCCATCAGAAGGGAGGGTCTCAATATGCAACTCGCCCACTCCGGACCATGCCATAGACAGCAGCTTTCTAAACGGAAGCACAACGAGGACCCACCACCATGCACACTGACAAAGTGCCCAGTATACTCCGCAACCATATACCACCGCGCAAATATAGTCTACAAACTAGAATACTCTGCCTGCGGAAAATTTTACGTGGGCAGCACCACAAGACCCCTACACATAATAATCAAGGAACACACAACAAACACAAGAATCATCATTCCACAAACACCTCAATACCTGCAGAAACACTCATATATCTATTAAAGTCGATATTTTAACCACAGAACGCAATATTGGGAATCTTCGCATAAAGGAATCATTACTAATATCCAAATTACGGCCAGAACTCAACAATAGACTGGAGCCCGGATCATCATTCATTATATAACTATACATCGGCTCCCACCAAAGACTTACCATTACAATCCTAACCCATTAGAACAGGTACACCACTGCACACCGCCCATACACTAACTCAAGTCTAGACAGGGTCTTACCACAAGCCCCTCGCCCATATAAATTATATATAAAAATAAAAGAAATTAAATAAGTAAATAACAGCAATATATATATATATAAAAAATAGGTAGCTACAATAACATAAACCAATTAAAAAACATTTCATTTAAGCTAACCCACCTATTCAAACCCAAATAAACACTAGCAACAAACACAAATAAATTCATAAACAAATAATAATAAAGAATTAAATAGTAAAAAATGTTCCATCTATAACCACTTATAGTTTTATTAAAATAAATTAACAATTCCCAAGGAATGTCAATCCAGCGCCCTCCTTCCCAGCTATCTTCCTATTCCTGACAACCACACCCCTAACCTAAACACCCCAACAGCCGACTGAGAGCGCCCAATCCTGCATCTCTCCCCTTCTCTCTCACATCCCTCTTCCACCTCTCTCCCCCAAAAGCTAACCAGTACCAGCCTACTAGCGACTTACGTGGCCTAGATACACCGAGTCATCCCACTGAATATGCTAAGATGTTAATAAATTAAACAAATAAATGAATACTACAGAGCAGCAGAAAAAATAATAATAAGAAGACAACAAAATAGACAGAGAATATACAAAATTAAAAAAGCTTACGCTAAAGCAACAAGTTATAAACTAAAATAAATAAATAGATAATATATATATATATATATATATATATATATATATATATACAAGAAAATTTTATAAAGAAAAATGAACAAAAAATATGTTAAACCCCTTCCTTACACTTGTTCCGACGCTCCACACAACCATCCAATTTCCGCTCCATGATCTAGCATGCTCTGAATCGATCTGTCACGTCTACCATTTGAAAAGGGAAATTTTTCCGAAATTAATACTGGATATTGTCGCAGACATAACAAGTAAGACATTTGTATTTAATGCAACAGAATAAATATATGTATATATAGACATAAATGTATGTACTTATTGATTTGTAAATTGTCACTTGTCTTCGCCTCCTCCAACAACAGCGACTATATCTCATTCCCCGCATTGTGATAGCCTTCTAATTCTCTACTAAATTCATTATAATATTCAATTAAATAATATTACTTATAAAATGTATTATAATATTTAATTAAATAATTTACGTACTATATGAATAAGTTATAATATTTAATTAAATAACCTTACTTACTATACAAATTAAATATAATATTAAATCAAATAATATTACTTACAATATATATATACATTATGAAGAGATGCGTTATTGTTCAATCTCCTTTCAAAACACTAGAAAAAATATCATGATTCGTCACTATTGAAATTATTATTCATATAAATTAAAATTTAAATCTTTATGATTAAGAAATATACGAATAGAAGGATACGTCTCGATCTGGAAAGTTGAAATAAATAAAAAAATGTATTCATTGATATAGAAAGAGAGGCAAAAAAGTAAGAAAACTTTTTTTATGAAAATCAAGTGAATGATTGTTTTTCCAATCTATTTAAGACTTGCAGAAGTATTTGAATTTGTATCTGCTCTCTGCTTTCCCCTAAACATGAAATGGTTTCGTCCGTGCATGTTGAATTTTTTGGAAAGGCACAGATATTTATTTATATATTTATATGCAATACACATTGGTCTTTATTATAGGGTGGAAAATGCTCGCATGAATTATTGTGATGGAACATGACTAAATAAGTTTTTTTTTCAATCCATTAGTCTAGACGGAAATGTTATTTACTTCCTTCCTACGAGACGAATAAAGCCATCACCCATAAATGAGAAGCATCCTTGCTTATTAAAATTGCTTGAGCAGCCCTCTCGACATTCCCCTGATCAGGGGAACTAAGCACTAAGCAATAAACTTACCCCACCATTAAAATTCGAGATAAGTTCTAGGAGAGTGAATATCCTAGGACTCTCCAGGACTTATATCTAATCCCGACAGATAAAAGTCCACCGAAATGCCTCAGTTTCAGCCGGAATGATTGCCAAGAACGGATACTCTACTGGTATTTACCATATTCATGTATCTCTTCAACAATGTTGCAACGTCTTCTCGGACTTATTTGTTTAGATAATTTCTTGCTTTTCTTGTTTGGAGTAAACCAGATAAAAACAACCCAAGAGAAGAAGACAGAGTTTTCTTGAACTTTGGGATAACCGCCAGTTATATTTGACCGACTGGTAGACGATAAGTCGTAACGATTACTTCAAATTGGCGCCAATAAAAAAAGATGAAAGATGTCTGACGTTTATTGCGTTTGGCACTGAAAGTCAGGCTCAAATGAAATCACCAATTTATCTTACCATTAAGCCACGTTACGATTGAATAAATATCGTAGAATACCAAAGTCTAAAGATATTTTCAAGAGAAGTGACACTTCTTAGTTGTGTTTAGCGCTACGTAGCAAAAATATGCGCAAAAGTTATTCTAACTGTTGAGACCGGGACACAGTGACATAGTTAAAGTTCAAATCTAACGAGAATCTCACCTCACCAACTCCAAAAAAAGTCGGAATAACGCAAAAGTAATAAACCGAAAATTCATTTTAATTAAACGTTATCTTTTCTGTATCTGCAATTATTTTCGTCGCTCAACATATTTTTCGTGTAAGTTAAACATTTCCAACAAATAAAATTCCAACCAAACGAAAATCAATTTTCATCTTCTGATCATCTTTAATAACTGAAAACGCAGTTAAGAGACACAGTACTCCTATCCCGTCGCAGTTTACCACGTGACAGAGGCTAGAGGAATAGTTGGCCGAAACGTCGTGAACACAACAACTATGAAGATGAGGATGTCTAATAATAAATAAAATCAAGTTTCATCTTATTGTCAAATACTAAGCTTGTCTGCAAGGGTATCCCATATATACGTTCGATGTCTAATCTTTCTTTTAAACACACACACACACACACACTCGCTTTCATCTTTCGTACGTGTTAGCTGATTATATTAAATGGTCTTACATCTTGTCTGGAGCGATTTTCATAAGAAAATCGATTTCACCGTCACCACACGAGACATGCTTACGTCATTCAATTAAAGCTAACAGCGACAAGTACTTTATCATGTGTAATATTATAACACATTTCCAACTCTATCGGAGATCTGATCTTTATACGAAGGAAAATATTGTCGGCTTTAGCAAGACTACAGCGATTTGAAATACTTACTATACAAACATTCGTAAACATTGATCTTCGAATCAGCACAAAATCAATGATAAGCAGCTATTGCAATAAGGCAAACATATTTGCATTTACTGAAATTATGGAGAAATTTACTTTCACTTAAACTCTAGAGAAGACCAACTGTTATTATCAATGAGCAATCGCCCATCGTTTCACAATTTTAAGAACTTCCAGTGATCACATAACAACAACAAAACTATAATAATAATATTAATAATAATAATAATAATAATAATAATAATAATTGATAATAAAAGTACAATTAAAAGAAGTAAAATCTAATGAAAGATAAAGAACCTCTGATCAAGACATGACAACAGCATCATCAGCAACAACAACAACAACAATAACAACAATAATAATAATAACAACAGCAATAATAATAATAATAATAATAATAATAATAATCCAATTAAAAGAATAGACATCTGGGCAGTGTCACTTAAAAGGTACCCTGGACCATTTATAAGTTGGTCTAGAGACGAAATAAGGAATCTCGACCAGAAAACCAGGAAACTCATGACGATGCACAATGCACTGCATCCAAATGATAATACTCATCGACTGTGTGAAAAAAAGATAGAGGAAAAAGGGCTGGTCTGTATAGAAGACTGTGTAAATAATACAAAATAAAACAATGAGAAAAACACATAATGCAGAACGCCGAAAGAATAATTACTGCAGCAAGTGACACAGATACATAGACGAGATAGAAAAAGGGACGAAGAATAAGACGAGAAAAGAAACATGGGAAGAGAAACAGTTACATAGACAATTCATAGGGGTTATAAAAGAAGAGACTAACGAAAACACTTGGAAATGGCTATAAAAAGGAAACCTAAACAGAGAAACTGAACCACTAATAACAGCTGCACAAGATAACGCAATTAGAACCAACCACATCAAAGCAAGGATCGACAAAACACAAGAAAATACAAATGCAGGCTCTGCGGAGAAAGAGTAGAAACAATAAACCACAGTGAATGCGACAAACAAGCTCCAAAAGAATATAAAAATAGACACCGACAAGTGGAGAAGGCAGTACATTGGTAATTATGAAGACAATTGCATCTTGACCACTCAGACATTGGTAACTCAGACACAAACCAGTACTGGAAAATGAAAGTCACAAGGACCTAGGGGACATGGATATGCAAAGGTATTTACCCATCCAAGCAAGAAGACCGGATGTCACAATAATGTCTTGTCAGATTGTAGATTTTGCTGTTCCAACAGTTCACAGAGTGAAAATCAAGAGAGCTCGAAGGGATTTGGAAAATGAAGAAAGTAATGATAAAACATCTAATAGTAAGAGCACTAGGAACAATACCGAAAAACTTTGAAAACGAACGGAAGAGATGGCTGAGAAGATACAACGGATTTCAATTATGAAAAGAGCAGAAATATTAAGGAAAATCCTTGGATGTGGAGACTAACAGCACACATGAACTACACGCACAAACTGGACACAAAAAACGGTTACAGATGTAAAACACAACGGAACATAACAGGGGATGATGAAAACCGCAACTCCAACGTTTTTTTTTGTTGGTGTCACCATAAACAGGCACAAGACCAAATCATGAGGAGGGTCAAGGAGTATGGAAAAACCGAGGAGATAATATACTAGCCAGAGATCCACTGGCTGAGTGCAAAGAGGACTTGGACCTTGGGGAGGCTTATTGCCACCCAAATTCCAGTAAAGGTCAATGGTCGTCGCCAACAAGAAGTCACGTGGTATACGGCTGTTGCAGTAACGCAAATTCTTTTGCAAAAGTTATCGAAAGAGGTAGAGAGTATTGAAAGTCTGGAAGACTTGTGGCCACTCAGACTCCAGGGAACACCGCAAATGTTTTTCTCAAAGAGCAATCGTTGATGATAGCTTGTGCGACTACTCCTAATGAGTAAATAATAATAATAATAATAATAATAATAATAATAATAATAATAATAATTCAGTCGGACCGAGAGATAACTCACAGCGAACCAGATATTGTAGTTACGAACAAAAAGACTAATGAATGTCAAATTACATAAACTTAACAGACAAGAAGTATGAAAAAATACGAAACTATCAGAAATTGGGTAGAGATTGCTAGATTGTGCAAGAAGAAAACTTCCATGGTGTCAATAATCATAGGTGAACCTGGCTCAATTCCTGATGATTGAAACAGCTGAACTCCTTGCGAATCAAATACAACATCACCGTACTCAAGAGGTAAATTCTGCTGGGCTCAGCAAGCATCCTACGCCAAGTGCTTTCTATCTAATTGACTTCTGGATTATTCTCGCTAGCTTTTGCATAATTTTGAAAGTCGATTCACTAAAAATGCATTTTTCATGGATACTTATTAAATGATTGATTCTATTTCACTGTTAAACTGATTTCTATTTAGTTTCTAGATTCTGCATAATTGCGTAGATAAGAATATTCTAGCACATGCACACACACGCGCACGCGTGCACACACACACGCACACACACACGCACACATATATACATATGTATACACATATATATGTGTGTTCTTGTCGGGGTGTGTGCGAAAAGTTTCTACAAAACTACTCTATGAATATTTGGTCTACAGAGTTGAAATTTGATATATAAGGTATTTGGACTGTCACACATTTTCGGTGTGGTTTTTAGTCGGCAAAAATCGCTGCTATGAGGTAAAAATTAGAAACAAAACAATTAACATTGGAAGGCTAAGTCGAACAAAACATTACGCCAGCAGTTTCTTTTGTAAATGCTCAAGAGTAAATATTCAGAAGTAAAAGTCGCTTAGTTTTTTTTTATCCCTTCGTATTCCATAGCTTAGACGGGAACAACGCTGGATCGATAAATAACGACAAACACTCTAGTGCTGACCTGTTTGGTTTCGATCCCATCGGATTGTACCCAACGCATATTTTTCATAACATTTGAAATCTTTGAAATCATTACTATATATTAGATGGTTATCATTAGAAAATTGACTCTATGATACTAAATACAAATCTACATGAATTAAAATATAATGTATAATCCACTTTTAAGAAGCACGGGGACAATGGAATTTAAAATGTGAGGTTAGAAAGAACGATCACGTGTGAATTTGCATTTTTTAAGTAAACAGATATTTATTTATTTATTTAAAGTTTCCAATTTTCGGCTTATAAAAAAGCCTTCAGGATTTAAAAAAAATAATACAATATATATTTTTTTTCTTTTCTTACGTTTCACGATGTCGTTTAGCAGAGTGGTTGTATATTGTAAGTCCAGTGGTAAGCGTCATTCGAAGTTGTAGTATAAGTATTACTCCACTTTTAATAAGCACGGGGACAATGAAATTTAAAATGTGAGGTTAAAAAGAACGATCACGTGCGAATTTGTATTTTTTTTTAATAAATAGATATTTATTTATTTAAAGTTTCAAATTTTCGGCTTTATTTTATGATCAAGCAAGTAAACTAAATAAAAACAGAAATATATAATCTGAAATTATTATTATGTCTGTTTGTACGTGTTTTGTAATGGGATAAAAAATAGCTAATCACAAACTTATTTTTACTTAATTCCACGTGCGTGGTTTTTAAATCTTCCTTACTCTTTTTTACTAATACCACGACAAGAAAATGCGACTACTGCACGTTCCACATCCAACAGAGTAGGACGTATCAGTATCTAGAGTAAAGGAAGACAAGGCTCCCTATTTCTACTCGTCACCAAAACGAACTAAGGGCCGCTTCATCTGTGATGTGTTTAATTCTTTTCGCTGGCGTCATAATATATTTAATGCCGCAAATCCCAATAATACGTGTATGCACATAAGTTAAAAAAAACCTCCATGGAATAAACAAAAACATAAAAATTATGCATGAAAAGTATTACAAATGAAAAATTGTCGCTTGAATGTTTGAACGAAAGCGATAAAGGAAAATAAAAG
Organism: Euprymna scolopes; assembly: GCF_053919585.1. Taxonomy (NCBI): domain Eukaryota; kingdom Metazoa; phylum Mollusca; class Cephalopoda; order Sepiida; family Sepiolidae; genus Euprymna; species Euprymna scolopes. The sequence goes on from NC_136491.1 coordinate 150,731,194, forward strand.
GGAAAAGGTTTGCAATAGAAAAAGAAATGTATGAACAAAAATGGATAAAAATAAAGTAGTTATCAGAAATTAGACAGAAAAAATCTGAATGTAAATAAAGTAATAATTGTAAGAAATAAAAAAAAATATTAATGGGTATAAAGTAGTAATTGTAAGAAATAAAAAAAATTAATGGGTATAAAGAAATAATTGTAAGAAATAATATGCATGAAAATAAAGTTATTATTGCAAGAAAAAATATAAATAAAAAAAGTATCAGTTGTTAGAAATAAAAAAAGGTATTAATAAAGTATTAGTTGTAATCGATTAATAAATATATGAATGTAAATAAAGTATTACTGTAAGATATAAAAATATGAACAAAAAGAAAGTTTGGGTTTAAGAAATAAAGCATTCGTGCACGAATGGCGCTTACCACTGGACTTACAATACACAACCACTCTGCTAAACGACATCGTGGCACGTAAGAAAAGAAAAAAGAAAAAGAAATATTGTGTTGTTTTTTTTGTTAAATCCTGATGAAGGCTTTTTTATAAGCCGAAAATTTGAAACGTTAAATAAATAAATAAATATCTGCTTATTTAAAAAAAAATGCAAATTCGCACGTGATCATTATTTCTAACCTCACATTTTAAATTCCATTGTCCCCGTGCTTCTTAAAAGTGGATTAATACTTATACTAAAGATATTACATTTTAATTCATGCAGATTTGTATTTAGTATCATAGAGTCAATTTTCTAATGATAACCATCTAATATATAGTAATGATTTCAAAGATTTCAAATGTTATGAAAAATATGCGTTGGGTACAATCCGATGAGATCGAAACCAAAAAGGTCAGCACTAGAGTCTTTGCCGTTATTTATTGCTCCAGCGTTATTCCCGTCTAAGCTATGGAATACCAAGGGTTAAAAAAAAAACTAAGCGACTTTTACCATTTTGAATGAAAATAAAATATTGGTTGTAAGAAATTAAAAAAAAATATGAATGAAAAAGTTATAGGAAATAAAAAATATGAATGAAAATAAAGTATTGGCTGTAAGAATTTAAAATATGAATGAAAACGTTGTAGGAAATAAAAATATAAATAAAAATAAAGTATTGGTTGTAAGAAGTAAAGAATGGTCAAACGAAAAATGATATAAAAATAGGCAGAAAATTCGGAATCCAAACTAATGTCAGGAAATTAGTAAAACAGAAAATGAGTGAATGAAAGAATAGGATATTAGTCTGTCGTAAAGACGATCACCATTTGATTATCTTGGAAGGATGATGGTTAAAACACGCTTAATCGTGCAGCTAATGATGCGCAATTCTTACACACTCCTCTCCTTAATCGGTACTCCTAACCACAATAAAAAAGATCCAGGATGACAGTAAACAAGTGCAAAATCTGTATAGGATCTGGTATTCTCAAATAGTCACCCCCACATAATCACATTGAGACACTGGTACCCGTTAGATCACCGGAGATAAGCAACGCTGAGACTGGTCAATACTAAAATAGAATAACAGAGAAAGAGGAATGCTAAAAAAAAGAAGAAACGGGATAATAGATGAATTAGAAAGGAAAAGGAAAGCAAAAAAAGAAAAATGAGGAAGAATGCTTAAAACAAAACTTAACAAAATAGCAAAAAAAAAAAAGAACCGAACATAAAAACAAAATGAACAAGAACAAAAAAAAAAAAAAAAGAAGAATGTTGGCCAGTCAACAAGCCTGGACTAGTTGTGAAAAACGAACGCTTTCAACAAAAGACAAGGCAAATGAAATGAAATATAAAAAAACTGGAACTCGTCAGGCACGCACAGAAAATTGTTTGAATCGACAAAAAAGAAAAGTAAACAAAGCAAATGAAATCTGGTCTCAAATTGGAAGCAGGGGCGAAGCGACCAAGGTTGTACGTGTCAGACACAATAGAATAGCGTCGATTCATTATCTATCAATGGCGAAACCACGTGATTACCGAGAGAGTGGACAGAAAACTGTCGAGATGGAAACAGAAAGAGAAAAATATCCAAGCGCCACCTGGTGACCGTCACTGTTACACCCCGCATGAAAAAGGAAAAAGAAAAAGAAAACTAAATTCATTGGTGGCAGCCATTAACATACTTTCTTCCCTGGCTCATAGAGGGCGCTGGTGTTTTAACTAACGAGATGCAAGTGTATAGCGACGATTGGGGACATATCCCTATTCTAATTTAACCCTTAAACTTACCTCGAACGACTGGCACTTAGTTACCTATCACGCTATTAAACGCACATACAACGCGGTGTTGGTGTTTTAGTATGACGCTGGCCTGGCAAAAAGCAAACAGGGTCTTCGAGATTTGACCAGGATTGTAAGCAAAAGGGCACCGTTGTAGATATGCGTTGTTTCTTTCTTTATTTACTTTATTTTGTGCTTAAAATTTATTTGTTCACAACTGAAAATAAGGTAGCGCAAAATGAGGTCGACATACCGATTCTCGTTCTATCACCAGAGTTAAGCAACCGTTCGGTCTAGTCAGACCATTTGGGAATACCCGATGTACATAAGAGAACGTTGACACCTTCCCGCAAGAACTGCAAAAACCTAATGTCGTCATGTCACCCAGCGGAAATATACATGCGACTGGAGATCGTTTGTGAATTTGATATTTCCATAACACTTTGCAGGAAGCCTATGTAACCACCACTACCGAGAGACAAGGCTTGTTTAATAATAAATGATGTCACGCAAGATTTGTCGAGAAGTCAGACTGTCGAAAATGAATTAGAGCTTTATGAAAATCGATGAAAGAACTCTTTAAAATGTATTAAAAAAGGTCGAACACGGTCTACACTTTATTCAATATAATTTATTTTATAATTTAACTTTATTCGATATTAATTAAAAAAAAGAAGAAAAAAATGAATTCATTAGCGATTATATGTGTATATACACACATATATATGTGTGTGTATATCTCCGTATGTAATATTTTGATTGCAGAAATTCCCCTCTGGATAAAAATACCGTAGGTTTACAACAACACATGCCACATAAAATTTATTGTCTAGACTATTAGCCACTATCTTATGTAACTTTAGAGCGTCATTTTAGACACGTTTAGTCGCTTTAATAAAATCCTACATTTCACCGAAGGAACAACATCATCACATTCGAAAACATCTTTAGAGGAAGTAGTTCCTATTTTCCCTCTAAATATCAAGTGCTTCTACGGCTCCCAGTCAGTACTGGGAGAAATTCTGAACTTTCGGCAGATATGAGGTTTCACCCTTCGTATCTGGATCATAAACCCCTATACATAACGTAATATTTCCTTTTTTCCGATTAACAAATAATAACGTCTCTCAAGACTAATTCCGCTTAATCTGATTGAATGACTTCTGACCATTTTAGATTCCAATATAACAGTATTCGATAGCTAAATGAACGCTAATGTACCATTCAAATATGGCGTCGCAATGATACCTACTTTTTCCATCTGAGTACATTGCTGTGTGCATTTTCTTACATTTAACTGCGTAAATTTGCATATCCTCCTCTCTTTCTTTCTCCCTCCTTATCTCTTTCTCTATATATTTTTCCCAACTCTCTCTCTATTGCTCTCTCTCTATCCATTTTCTCTCTCGCTCTCTTACTATTTTTTCTCTCTCTCTCGCTCGCTTTTTACATTTCTTTATGGCGATGCCGAAGAAAGAAAAACATTTATTGCCTCTCTCCCGTCTCGCTCGCTTTGTAAATTTGTTCCAGTAATTAGTATTTTTTCAGGTATAGTTACGTTTTTTCATGTACTTTATTAAAATGTACTTTATTTAAACCTGCGATTGTTGTAAAATTAAAAATAAATGTTTCGGCAATATCATCTACTAGATTCTCGATATTGCGCACACGTAAACGATTTTTTATGGATGACGGGTAAATTTGTACATTAGGTCGACCTCCACAATTTTCTTTAGAATGAGAACTTCATACGTTTTCGACTATGCTGATTAAGAAATTAATTGGAATCGGAATCGGGAATCGGAAAAATCGGAACATTTGAGGGTATCGGAATCGGTATGGATATCAGAAAAATTTGTACCGATTTTGTTTAAAGCTAACTCTTCCATTGCTTGTAATGATGATAAGATAATAAATATTTATTGATTTTAAAATTACCAGTGCAGCTAACATCGATAGATCGTTCCCTACAAATATATTTTTACGTTTAGGAAAATTTAATATTCGTGTTTTTACGGTAATCAAAAAAAAATACAACTATACTTAGAGATTTATAAAGAATCGGAATCGGAATTGGTAATTGTATCGGAATCAAGAAATTAGTACGGAATCGGTAACTGTATCGGAATCGGGAAAAATATTGGAACTATCCCATCACTAATGTGTATATTATATATATATATATATATATATATATATATATATATATATATATATATATATATATATACCTATTTATATAATATTAATATTTATATATAAGTATATAATATTCGTATGTACATGTGCATACTTAAAATATTAGTATGTATATCTATCTTCTTCTATACTCCTATAAATTCGTTTCTCTTTTGCGTGCATTGATATTCATGTTAAAAACCCTCTTTTCTATTTATTTAAAAAGAAAATACAATGTTGTTATGTATGGGTCGTAGAATTGCATTCACTAGCAAAATATCTAGCTTATTTGCATATTCTTTAAAATATTCATTTTAATTAATTCCCTATTAGTTTTTCCGTTTTCTTATGGAATGATCATCTTTAGTCAACTATTACGTGTAATTATATTAATGCAGATATTCTACATGATTTATACTTGAATAATATTTGCGTACAATATATTTATCTATACGTATATATTTTTGTTTTTTCTATCTATCTATCTATCTCTCTCTCTCTCTCTCTAACGTGTCTGTGTGTCTGTGTGTGTGTCTGTGTACATTTCCCTACACAATAACTCTGCCCATTTTTAGTCTACAGATTCGAAATTTGATATACAGGGTACTGAGATTTGGAAAAATCGATGTAATCGGTTTTCGCCCAGAAATTTCGCTGTTAAGGGGTCAAAGTTCAACAATTTGACCTTTAAGAAAGTTACATTAGGAGCGAAATAATTGTGCAGTGAGAGATGAAATATTGACACTATTTTTTGGGGGGGTGGGGGTTGATTGCTTATACCTTTATTATTTATTATTACTATATAATTCTTAATTTTTTTATATTTATTTATCCCATACTCTTTTCTATTTTAATCTCTTTATCTTTATTTTATTATAATATTATTCCTAATAATTTATTCTTCATTTATATAGTTATAATTTCCGACACCCCTTCTAAATATATACCGACATAGCATAAATTCCTAATTCAAAGTAAACCCCTTCCATCATTATATATAATACGTATACTATGTATTAATTACAATAACAGTGTACCTTTCCTTCCAAATTTTGCCCACAACATTAACAGCGTCATAAGATTAATATATACATTTTTTACTCATGGTCCTCTCAAACAAGGCATATTGCCATTTCGAAGTAAAGGGCTACTATGGTTATAGAATTATGAAAGGAGATGAGCGAGATGTCGGTTTATATTACACTTCCGGGATTCTGCTTTCCCAACTGTACTAATATTCAGAAGTTCAAGTGTAACGGGAACAGTTATCTCGCTGCTCAACTCCCTACATAGTATCCCTGAAATTTTTGTCCCGAAGAGAAGTCCCCTATATCAAAAGTTGCACAGTGCCTTGTTTGGGGGTGGGGGTGAGGGTGGTGGTGAAAATAGAATAATAAAAAAACAAAAAACAAAAAAAAACAAAAACAAAAAAAAAGACTCGAATCTCAGATCCATACTAAAGACATTCACGTACTACCTTATACCTTAACTTATCTTACAGTTCAGTCAAGCTCTCTCTACTTCTTTCCCTTCAAGACCAAAGTGTAGTATCTGTTCTTCAGATCCTACACTTCAATTTATTGTTCTTTCTCAGTGGAGGAGCAATCCTTCACGACTGAGAAAATTTTTATTTTTTTTCCTTTTCTCCACATTAAAAACCGAACCCTGGTGTCTAACTCTGTCCCGTGGGGAGGCAGTGTAAATAGGTACTTCTTTCCCTACTCTATTCCCGGCCACTTTCTCTGTCCTTACTCCTTCCTCTCTTTTTCTATGCCAGTTTCCCTCCTGACCGCCCCTTTATCTGTTTCCCTTTCCTTCCTCTACACATATCACAGCCGCTATCTTTTTTTTTTCCTCTTTTCCCTCTCGCTCTGTCAATATCAGCCGTTCTCCTTCGCCCTTTTCCCTTTCTGCTTTCCTGTCCTCCTCCTGTATATGACAGTTTCTCTCTCTTCCTCTCAACCTCTGTCTCTTCTTTACTCTCCTCTCTCTATCTCTATGACAACCCTACTTCCCCTTTCTCTCTATTTCTCTCTCTTTTCTCGATGTTTCACTCTATTCCGCTCTCACTCCTCTTTTTACTCTCATCCCTCTATCTTTTTATGGCAACCCCCTCCCTCATCACATCTATGTTTCCATTTAACTCATTTATCTATTGCATCCCAACTCGCTCACCCCTCTCTCTAACTTTCTTTCACAGTTCCCTTCATCGATCCTTTCTTCGTTGTTAGTTTTATTTTATTTATTTCATTTTATTTATTTTATTTTATTTCCTATTTTTTTTTTACCATTTCATTCTTGTTTAGATATTTTTTTTCCACCTTAAGCCGCTGTCCTGCTTTGGCCTCTCCTACACCATTCATCACCATCATCACTATAAATAGAAAAGAGGGGGAAGAGGGAGACGTATACGAAGTGTAAGGGGTGTTGGCAGATTGTACGTCGACTAGATCCGGGATTTGTCACGTTCCCTTGTCTGTAATCAAGCCGGACCCGAAGCCGATAATAGCGGCTTAATGAGACCGCCTGTCGATCGCCGCTTATCTTACCTCTCCTCATACCCAACCCCATCTCACCCTCATCAAACCTTTCGACCAACTAAACCCACCAGGGTGAGGAAGACGGGCGGCAGGCGAATCTGGTGAAAGGTGCGCTGTGCGCTATACGGGCAGGACTATTTTCCTTTTCAGTTTGATAAATTTGTTTCTTCTTTGGATTTGTATTATTTTTACCCCATTTTCTTCTTCTTCTTCTTCTTCTTTTTCTTCTTTTTCTTCTTCTTTTTCTTCCTTTCTTTTTCACAATTATTTTAAAAACTTTTTTAACATATTTTTTTCTTCACATTTTCATTTTTCTTCGCATTATTGCCCATTTAATTCTTCTTCTTCTTCTTTTCTTCTTTTTCTTCTTTTTCACATTTACTTAATTCTCCGAATTCTTTTTCTTCGCTTTTTTAACCATCACATTATTTTTGTTTACAGTCGTCTTCACATTTTACTTCGCATTATTTTCTTCATATAATCCTATTTTCACACAATTCATCACATTTTTCTTCACATTCTTTTTATTAACATTCTTCTTCACATTTTCCTTCTTCACATTTTCTTCTTCACATTCTTCTTTGCATTTTTCTACTTAGCATTATTTTTTTATGTCATATTCTTCTTCTCATCCTCATTCTCCTTCACAGTCGTCTTACCATTTTTCCCTTTCATATTCTTTTTCATATTTCTTTCGCATTCTTTTTTTCACAATCTTCTTTACAATTTTTCACATTTCTCTACACATTTTTCTTTACTACAGTCTCATTTGTGTTTCTTCTTTTTCTTGTCATTTTCATTCTTCTCATCAGTTTCATTCTCATAATGTTCAATACATTCGCTTTTAGTTCTCCTTCACTTTTTATTCCTCTCTTTTTATCTTCTTTTCTTTCTATTTATTAGATTATTCGCATTTTCGAACTCTTTAATTATTCTCCCCTCATCCTTCCTCTTTTCGTGCTTGGTTTTAATATCGTTTTTACGCCTTGTTTATTTCCCTAACCCGCCCAGCCTATGAGTTATAACACTAAGAAGCTTGTAACTGTCAACATCCGTCTTAATCATCATCACTAGCATCTTTATAATCGTACGCTCAGCTATTTCGTGTTCGGGTGGACGTTATCATCTTTCACACACATATGAAACGGGGGGGGGGGGTGGTGGAAATGTGAGATCATAACAAATTTGACGATAAAATGTTTAACGAAAAAATGAGAAAAAATGAAAGGCACTAAGCAGTACTTTCACCAATCCGGAAAATTTACTACCAATATGCTACGACCATCTTCATGTGCGTCTTGCCAAATTCGAAAATATTTCCCAGTAGAATCTCATTCTCAGACTGGATCCTCCAAAGGTCTCAAATCTAATAAATCTCGCACTATCTGCTATGCTCTATTTCTGTCCCATCGCCGCAGTGTCACTTCCCTTTGTCTGTTTTACAAATACTTTAATGAAATATTCTCTGATTAACTCATGGCACGTGTGCCACTCGACGTACATACTCCCGGTCAACTCAAATAGCTAAATCCTACCCCTTTACTGCTGGGGTACCTAGATGTCAGCAATATTTCTACTCTGACAGTTTCTTCTTTGGTAGTCTTTGAAATTCCCTCCTTATTTCCTGCCTCCCAGAAGTTTAAATGAAATTTGAACAGACATCTGGCTGTTCAATTCCCCAAAGTCTTCTGTTATACACGATCCCAAATAGTTGGCCTTACATCTAAGTAGCAATGCGCCTTATTTAAGATAAAAAAAAGAGTTATAAAATATACGCTGAACTCGGGAATCTATAGGGAATTTCGACCTGAACCCATTATTCATTCTATAATTATACTATTCTCAGTTCAACATTTAACCTTCATCACTCCTATAGCAACCTATACATCGTCGTATATCCGATTAGACACTGTCAGCTGCCAACTTCGGTGCGAAATGATATGTCATCCTCGCTTTTATGTTGTTGATTGTGGCGGTGATGGCGAATCGATCTGCTCCGTCGCTTGTGTTAACTTGGAAATACTTATCATCACATTGTGATATGTCTAATCTAAGTCGATAGTTTCTCAGAATCTGTCGGTTGGAAGATCATATTCATATGTAGAAATAAAACATACAAATGAAGGCAATAAACAGACATTTTTGTGTTGGGCTTTTCATCAATATAAAAGGTTAATTTCGTTTGTTTAAACATTGTCTAATGTAAATAAAATAAAGGCATTTAATAAGAAGGCAATACATGTAAAGATATAGCGAAACAAATCCAAATATACATTACTGGATTAAACGATGAAGATTTATCTTTTATCAATAATATATATGGAACACTGTTGTAAATGATTTCACCCGCTGCTTAATTGGCTGAAAAATGCGAGGTTCACTCTTTGTTTATAAACAAGTGGTTTGAGCACTATAAAAGTGGTGGACGAATGTTTGTTTAAAATAGGAATTTGGCGAGGTTATATATATATATATATATATATATATTATATATATATATATATATATATATATATATATAAAATTTTAGTCATTCAAAGAATTTAAAAATTTATGACGTGAAATGTTTGAATTTCAAATCAAAAGATATTGATAATTCTATGTACGACAAAGAATACATTTGAAATATTATAACTCCTTATCCTATAGGATTTCGATGTCTACCATCTCTTCAGAGGAGAAAATATTATCAAATAGTTATAATGGTTTACACCTTATTTGCTAAAGTATGGGACGATTCCAATATTTTTCCCGATTCCGATACAATTAGCGATTCCGTACTAAATTACCAATTCTGATACAATTACCGATTCTGATACAATTACCGATTCCGATTCTTTATAAATCTCTAAATATTTAACTATAAAAGTGTTATTGTGTCCCGTTTACTGTAAAAACAGATATTAAATGTGCTTATATTTTCTCAAATGTAAAAAGGGGGTGATCTAGAGATTTTAGTCCTACTGGAAGTTTAAATCAATGAATATTTATTATTTTATTATTACTACAAGCAGTGGAAGAATATTCTTAAACCAAAATCAAATATAAAAGATAATATAAGAAATCGGACTTTTCACCGGAAAATAGGCTCAAATTTTTCCGATCCCGATACCCTAAAAAGCTCCAGTTTATCCTATTCCTGAATCCTCGTCCCAACACTAATATATATATATATATATATATATATATATATATATATATATATATTGAATATATTTTCGTGCATGGCTTGTGGTCGCATCTGCAAGTCATTGATGGGGCTCAAGTTCTATGAAAGACTGAAACACTGAAACTGAAATTAGTTTTTGAGACGCTCATACGGGAGAGTCCAACATATATATATATATATATATATATATATATATATATATATATATATATACTTGCACTAGTGATGGAACGATTCCAATATTTTTCCCGATTTCGATATGATTATCGATACTGTACTAAATTTCTGATTCCGATACAATTACCAATTCCGATTCTTTATAAATCTCTAAATATTTTACTATGCTGTTGTTATTTTTCCCGTATACCGTAAAAACATGTTACATATGCAGATGTTTTCTCAAACGTAAAAACACATGTTACATATGCAGATGTTTTCTCAAACGTAAAAACAAACTTGTGATTGTGATCTGTTGATTTTAGCTTAACTGATAGTTTAAATTAAAAAAATATTTACTATTTTAATATTATTCCCAGCAGCTGATGATTTTGCTGTTAAACAAAAAAAAAAAAAAAATTAGAGGAATCGTTTTTGGCATTGGAAAATATGCCCAATTTTTTCCGATTCCGATATAGATTCTGATACCTAAAAAAATTCCGATTTTTCCGAGCCCGATTCTGATTAAATTTAATATCTTCTAAACTAGTTTGTATATAATCATTTTGCTGCACCGACTCATCAAGTGATATCCTTACTCGCGTGCAATCGCTATCCTTTCATGAATGTCAAACTCAATGGGAATAAGTGTGCTATTTGACCTCTGATCGATACAGCCATGGCCGAATGCAAACCCGTTCTTTTTTGGTCGGATCCAAAACGCTGGAGACTTTTTATTTTGAGGAAGATGAAAAAGAGCCTCCAGTGGATTTGCATAAATTGTCAATTCTTATCCACTTTTACACCGAAAAGCCTTATGTCCTAAAATTGCATCTAGTTGGCCAAGGAATATCAAAATGCTTAAAATCGATTGATGTCCGAATCTCTAAAGAATAGACAATCTGGTATGCAACTCGGATGATTTCCGTTCAGCTAGCAGCTTAAAAATCCATCGCAACGTTCTATCACCTAAACATGCAATGGACAGACCCCGAATGTACATGTTACTCACAGAAACTTGCGGGCTTTCCGGATGGTCTCTGTTAATTTATAATAAAATAACACTTTCATTCTTTAAATTTATTTTCTCATGATCAAATAATTAAATAGGAAACCAATCTGACAATTTTTATACAAATTTTATGTTTTCAATATTGATGCAATATTTGAATTATTATATTCAATGAAAACACAGTAACATCTAGGTATAATATAAAAAATATAGGTTCAATCGCATTTAGATACTTGGATGATTAGTATAATCAATATGTATTATAAATATTTTGGGGATAGAGTACTGCTGCCACATCTGGACAGAAGCTGCTAAAACAACCTATCCTGCCATGATAGAGTACAAAATAGACTTCGTGGCTTAGTGGGGGATGCCTTCATATCCCTGCAACCTCACTCCCACAGAAGAGACGTTGCGAGCCTGTCTTTGTTTTATCGTTACTTCCATGGCAGGTGCTCGTCTGAGCTCCAATCTAGGCTTCAGTCTCTGTCCCATCGACGTAATGTGGCACCCCTCTGCCTTTTCTATATTTACTTTAATGCTGAATGCTCTGACAAACTACAAGCATTTGTACCCCCTCGACATAAATACCCCCGACAAACCCGACAAGCAGCTAAATCCCATCCCTTCACAGTAGAGATCTCTAGGTGTAAGAAAGCCTTCTACTCCAATAGTTTCTTCTCCAGAACTTCCAGGATTCTGTTTTTCTAACTGTACTGACACGCAGAAGTTCAAGTGTAATGTGAACAAGCATCTTGCTACTCATCTCCCTTCATAATATCCCTGAAACTTATGCCCCCAATAGTAGGCCCCTACTTCAAAGTGGCACTGTGTCTTGTTTGAGGTGAAAATTGAATAAAAAAAATATGACGATTTGTTTAGAAGAGTAACTGCCAGTAAGAAAGAATATCAGAAGAAAGACAATTGAGTGACAACAAGTCTCTCCAGCACTTACCATCTCTTTCAGTAATCTTTTCAAATTATTCCTCTTCGCACTCATCCAATGGAGGTTTGGTTAGTGTTTTCTCGGTCTTTCTATCTTCCTGCTATTATTATTATTATTATTATTATTATTATTATGATTATGTTTTGGCAAATATTTTTTACTGTCGTGTTAAAATTTTGATGGTACTCATGACTTACAGTAATACATAGTTTCGTAAGCATCATGGCGATTTGTTCATCTAAAAGAGTATTGCATATTGCAAAGCTGAACTGCAATAAGATAGAAGGATCAGACGAAAGAGCAGAAGAGTGGAGGGAAAGGCGGTTTATACAATAACCGTGGGTTATCCTTGAGATTGACTAATATCGTGTGTGTCTATATGTCATATGACGTTTAATATTTGCATGAAGAGAAGAGAGAGAAAGAAAGAGAGAAAGAAAGTGAAAGAGGAAAAGAGACAGATAAAAGGAAAGAAGGGAGAAGCCAGGTAAGTGAATGCAAGAAAGAGTAAAAAAAAAATAAGAGAACGAAAAGAAACAAAATGAGTGGGAGAAAAAAATGAATAGAAAGGAGAATAATTATAAGAGTCTAAGAGTGAAAGAGAGAGAAAAATGTGTGAGAGAAAGAATTTGTAAGAGAAAGAGAGAGAAAGAGAGAGAGAGAGAGAGTCTGTGTAAGAGAAAAACAGGACACTGAAGATATTTGACGTTGACCAATTGATAGAAGTAAGAAAAGAAACTTGACCTTACCATTGGTCCATCGTGGTCGTTGTGTTTCTCTCGTTTGTTATCCTTGACGTCGAAAACCCGGCCCCACTCACCTGATCACTACGTTTGACCTATTGCTGGCCTCTACCAAGTATCGCGGCTGGTTTGAAACATTTCGACAAAGGTCAGACGGGAAAGACCGACGGAAAGATCGGAACACGAGTGAGGCTTTGTCAAGTACGAAGCAGCAGACGAAATGCTGACAAACGCCGGTAACAAAAACAGGCGTTTACCACACGACGCACAATCTATATTTATCAAACGTTTTGATACTATGAAATGTGTGTTTTGTCAGTGTACAAGCTTGCATGTTTCTATGTATGGGTGTGTATTCACGTCAATATCGATTGTGTATGCGAAAATATTGAAAGGTACAATCACGTTTCGGAGTTTTTTAGATGAGGATATATGATTCGTATTATTTCAGTTATTCGGACTACTGTTCTCAACTTCAGTAATATTCACACAAATTTCGGTTGATGTGACCTCCGGCCTTCTTCAGATGTATTTTGTCGAACTCAGAATATTTTTTGTACAACTGTAATCTGTACGGCACTTAACAAGATATGAGAACAAATTATGATGAATATCTCTCTCTCTATATATATATATAATCTATTTCGGTAGCCTATAATCTTTACCTCAAGGCACATGGCCTACCCAAAGCGTTAATCGATTTGATTGAAGAAAAAAGAGCGTTTTCACTGATATCGATGACAATAGAAATATGGGAATAGGAAACATTGTTTGATTATCATTCAATCGGGAGCAACGTTGGGTCTCCCTGCTAGTATATATATATATATATATATATATATATATATTTACAAAGGAATCACCATCAAGGCCCATAGACTATTCAAGGATAAGGATTAAATAGTGTACAATCGTCAAAAGCACAATATCATAGTAATCGTTAGAAGTGTAAAGTAGGTCAATGTGATTGCTTAAGAGGAATGGCTCATCAAGAATGTATTTACATTGGACTTGAAGATGGCCATATTGTAGTCAGCTGGACATCATGAAAACGGAAGAGAGATTGGAGCTCAGACGAACACTTGCCATAAAAATAGCGGCAAAACAGAGACAGGCTCGCAACGTCTCTTCTCTGAGAAAGAGGTTGCAGGGAAGAGAAAAAAGCATCCTCACTAGGTTGTGAAGTCTATTCTTAACTCTGTCAAAGCAGGATAAGATATTCCTAGTAGCACATGCCAAGATATGACAGCAATACTCCCTCCTTAGACGTACCTGGCTCTTATATAGGTAGAGACTTGCATCAGCAGGTAACTTAAGTTTTCCAGCCACCTTGGCAACGGATTTGATGTACGTATTTCATTTTAGATCAGGAGTAAAGGTTAAGCCCAGAAGCTTGTCAAAACATGTTTCTTTTTTTACTTGATGTCTATCGGTGTAATTGATTGCGTGTGTTCCCTTATTTTTATCCTTTGTTTGTATGTTTATCCCATTATTACACAACCAAACGCCGTGAATAAATATTTGATTATATAAAGAATTTGAAGCATAAACACGTTTAAACATTTTAATCAAATTTACCGGAGTCGGCATTAAATAAACCGAAAAGGTTGATATGCCATAAAACAAAATAACCAAATAAAATGCCATTTATTAATATTTGAAGATATAAAGAACTTTAAAGGTAAAATTGTTTTCCAAGATTAGTGAATTCACCATTAATTAACCCGAAATGGGTTGATATGCCGTAAAACAAAACAACCAAACCAAACCAAACCACACACAACGGAAAAATATTTTAAGATGCAAAAATCTTGAAAAAATTTTTTTTTCCAAGATTACTGAATTCAGCATTAAATAAACTGGGTTAATATGCCGTAAAATAAAATACCTAGTAAAATTATTTCTATCTGCCTTTTTACTTCTTTCTTTCTTTTTAATTCCATTATTTCTTTTTAATTCTTTCTTTCTTTTTAATTCTTTCTTTTTTTTAATTATTTTATTTCTTTTTAATTCTTTCTTTTTTTCAACTCTTTATTCTCTCCAGCATCAACTTTATTGACGGATTCATGTTTAGCATTAAGTCTTTTTTGCTATGTTCTTCGTTGCCATTATTGTATTTCACCCTTTCCACATTTTTCGTAATCTTTTCATTAATCTTCCATTTTCCTCACCTTAATAGCGTTTTTCACTTTTCTTTGCCTTTGTATTTCTATCATCACAATCGCAACCTTCTTTTCTTTCTTTCTTTTTTTTCATACGAATTAATTTGCAGGAATCGCAATTTCCATCATCAATCGATCCGTGTAAGCAAAAACTCAAAGAAATTAGAACAGATCAAAAACAATTTGTCCCTTCCCCTACTTCCACTCACCACCCCAATTTTCTAGTTGTCACCTTCAACACCCTTGCATATGGCGGCCATCTCCTCAAGCTTCCGCCAGTCGCCATCGACATCAAACGACCGCCGCATGAGCTGTACTGAACATCGTTAATTTCTTCTGCTGCATTTGGTGTCAAGGGTTTCAGTAGAGAGTCGCGTCAGTCTAAAGTGTTTACAGGAAGCTCGGGCAAATTTCAAGGAAATACTCAACGTTTTGCATATCAATTGCTGCGTAAATTAGCGAATAAATTCCGACAAACAATTTTGATGCGTTTTAAAGTTATGTATTTCTGATCAACGCCGATGATTTAAATGGACAATCAAAACTTAAAGGTGCCGATTGCCTTAACAAACTGCATGAGTCTGGATGCAAGTGCAGCGCAGTCTTCTATGCTTCGTCATCTGGTCCAATATCGAACGAAAATATTAGTCATTGATAACTTTGCTATACAAAAATATCCGATCCGATACTCGCATTATAATTTACATTTATTATCGGCCGATAAATCATCTAAAATAACATTCGTTGTATTGAAATTTCTTATTTGCGACATTTAAAAAAAATCTGTCTGTATTTATTTTACATGGAAATCATCACTTATGAAGGCTTGAAGGCAACTAGAGGATAAGTATTAATAAATATAAGGTGGTTGTGTAGTAATCGTTAATGTTGTAGATTGAATAGAATTTGGACTATTTTATGGGGGTGGCTTAACAAAAACTACTTCACATTATATGGGCTACCATATTGTAGTTGGCCGGAAGCAGGCCAGTGGAGCAGTGTTTCTACATGCGGGTAGTCCTAGGAAAAAGCGTTGTTCATGGAATTGGCGTTTAGACTGAACGAGAGATAGAAAGTAGGGGAAATTGTTAATAGTGATTTTAGTTGTCGAGTGTTTTTTTGTGGAGTTTTGGCAAGGAGGGATCATAGATTGGAGCTCAGACAAGCACTTTCCATGAAAATAACGATATAGCAGAGACATGTTTGCAACGTCTCTTCTGTGGGAAAAAGATTGGCCGATCCAATGTACGACAGCCATACGTGTAGTGGCGAAATTGGTAATCTATCATCACAATCGCAACCTTCTTTTCTTTCTTTCTTTTTTTTCATACGAATTAATTTGCAGGAATCGCAATTTCCATCATCAATCGATCCGTGTAAGCAAAAACTCAATAAAATTAGAACAGATCAAAAACAATTTGTCCCTTCCCCTACTTCCACTCACCACCCCAATTTTCTAGTTGTCACCTTCAACACCCTTGCATATGGCGGCCATCTCCTCAAGCTTCCGCCAGTCGCCATCGACATCAACGTCTCTTCTGTGGGAAAAAGATTGGCCGATCCAATGTACGACAGCCATACGTGTAGTGGCGAAATTGGTAATCTTTAAGAATTAAAGAATGAAATCAGTACAGAATTTCGAACAAAACGCTTTATTTATTTCGCGGGAGTAGCGTTGTCTTGCCTCATCTGCCATGAACGGTTAGAAATCTTAAGTTATTTGTAGTTATATTACTAGTATCGATCCCAGTGGAGATTGAAATTTCAACCTTCATACAGGTCGGATTATTACTTTGTCTATTGAAGCTTAAAGGTGCAATCTTAAGTACGAGCGGACGAATACAATTACGAATTAGTCACAACTTTGAAAGATGCGTTTAATTATGCTGGCGAAAAGCAAGAATGAACCAAAGATTTTTATGTGTTTATGTTACGTATCGGTTTTATTTTTATAGAAGGTAGCAAATATGTGCGTATGTTACGTCGTTCTTATTTATTTATTTTGTTCATGTTAATAAGAGTCTTAGAGTGATAGAGACAGTCTTAGGACTGTTCATGTGTTGAGTGTTCATATGTCTTAGAATGTTCATGTTGTGGAGATAGCATAGTGGAGACATAAACAGGGTATATATAAAGAGAGAGACAGTTCTGTATATATATATATATATATATATATATATACAATAGACAGGGTACATACTACTATAGGAGCACCAAGCTTGTAATTCAACTAGAGGAGATTTTTGAATATCTTGATAGATAGACTGAGAGATAGTTTGACATTTACGTTTGACAGTTGTACCTATAATATAAACACGTTACCTTTCTCGTTGTAATGATGAATACAGAAGACGGCAGTTATAAAAAAAAATGATGACCATTTATTCTTCGACCGGTCGGAAATGATTCTGTATTTAAGGGATTCAAAGTTTTACATGGTTATCTCTAAAAACCTCTCGCTTCCTAGAGGGTGCCTTGACTACCTTTTCTGGCTTCTCCTAACTGACTGATCCTGATTCTGACTTATCTCACTAAATTCATAACTCATGACGTCACTGCATGACCAGCACGTGCCTCTCAGAACACATGGCACTATATGCCTTCGTGTTTAAGCATGCGTTGTTATTCACATGTTTCTTACAAAGCCAACCCTCTAACCTAATTTTCGTAACCCATTTTACAAATAACATTTTCCATTCTTCGCTTTTAAATTCCTTATTTTAATTTTCATTTTTATAACAGAAACAAATTTCATAATTACATTCGTTTTTCAATAAACAGATATCTAACTATTTTGTGTGAGCTCAACAATTCCATATTACTTATTTTCAATAACATTCTGTATTCATATTAACTTATGATTGGAATTCTCAATTCCAAGTCTAGCTTCGCAAGTTCGAATCAATGACTATCCTATTTCATATTTACATTTAACTAATTCCCTATTTTTTACTTACATGAAAAGGGGACAGCCCTTATCATGTAACATTTAGTTAAATAATTCCATTCATCAACAACAGTGACAACGTTCGCTTGTAATGTCAGTAGTAGTATTAGTAGCAGTAGACCTTTTTTTCACTGAGAACTCTACAAATAAACAACGCATTTCAGAAACGCATGCGAAAAACGTGGCATCCAAAACACTGACTGTCGGGTTTAGTGCGCCATTTTTGGACTCCCGACAACTCTTATATTGCATAATCATCTCGGATTCGTGCCCGTGTGTAATCACTGTTTCAATATGTTCAACAGGATACACCGAAAGAAAGTCGGAGGTTTATATCGACCGAAACGTTTTGAAAATATCATCTAGCATAAGAACAGTAATCCAAATAATCCAAATAATTAATTTTGATCTTAAAATTACGAAATAATGTTTTGTCAATCAAAAGTATCCTGTACCTCTATAAGGCCACCATCGCCCATGTATGGAGTATTGTTGTCATATTTGGGCCGGTGCATCTGCTACTAGTCTCTCACTCCTGGACAAGGTTAAAAAGAGAGTCGCAAACCTAATAGGTCCTGAACTATCATCCAAGCTTCAGCCTCTGTTCCATCGACGCAATGTAGCATCCCTTTGCTGTTCTACAAGTACTTTAGCGGTGAATGTTCCGACGAGCTGCAAGCACTTGTACCCCTTCTACGTAAATAACCCTGACAAACCCGACAAGCAGTACAATCCCACCCTTCATAGTAGAGATCCCTAGATGTAAGAGAGCCTTCTACTCCAGTAGTTTATTCCCCAAAACCGCTAGACTTTAGAACTCCCTGCCAGGTTCCTGCTTCCCCAACTTTACTGACATGCAGAAGTTCAAGTGTAACGTGAACCGGCATCTTACTGCCCAACTCCCCACCTAGTATCCCTGTAACATGTGTCCCTAATAGTAGCCCCCCTACATTAAAGTGGCAATGTGCCTTGCTTGGGGTGAAAATGTAATAAAAAATGAATAAAGAAGTTGACTTGTGATATTACATGTTTATTTCATTGTCGGCAGAGGTTCGAGCATGAAAGAACAACAACGTTATTCGGACAAAGAAATTTCGAGTAAATGTTCATCTAATGTGACATTATCTGTGTGGCATTTGAAATCTATGTGTGACTTTATATTTCGGATGATTGCCTAAAGAACTTTATAAACTGAAAGTGAAATTATTTTACATAATCGTCTGAAACATATCGCAATAAATCATATAAATTGTCATGGATAATATTTAGATAAAAAAACGACTATCTTTGAAACCATGTTAAGATGCAAATGTTTATTTATAAAAAAATCGTAAAATTTTTTTATAAATAAACATTTTGTCCGTTTTTACGAAGTTATAAATTTTCTTTAAGCTTCTTCTAAAAGCATTTCGCCAATCTTTAATGAAATACAGCGATAACATACCAGAAGAGAAGCCAAGATTTTGGACATTACAACGTGCAGCAGCATCTGCAAGAAGACATGATATAACAACACAGGACAGATATAACAACACAAGACAGATATAACAACACAAGACAGATATAACAACACAGGACAGATATAACAACACAAGACAGATATAACAACACAAGACCGATATAACAACGCAAGGCAGATATAACAACACAAGACAGATATAACAACGCAAGACAGATATAAAAACACAAGACAGATATAACAACGCAAGACAGATATAATAACACATGACATTTTATTTTTCTCTAATGATGCATATTTTACTATCCGAAATTAATAATTAATAAAATGAAAGTCAATTTTAAAATTATTTCCAATAAAATAGTTGCTTCAAAGACATTTTGACTGTTTATTGGAAATTATTCAAAACTTTAAATTTTCTTAAGGTTGCTTCTAAGGGCTTTGTTTTATTATACCATTTTAGTCCTTTTATATATTTGTGTACCTCTATCCCAGTAAACTCCTCTATACTTTTTGCTTTGGTGCATAACTTTTTGATGTAAGCACACCAAATAGCCATAATGCTATATCTAAAGTTTGAACTTAATCAATCTCTGTGTTGATGAAGAAACCTAATATTGTAACGTTTTCCGCAGAGCAACACACTTTGTGCACAGTTTCAGTCGATAAAATGACCAAGACAAAAAATAGGAAATAACTCCAACTCGATTGTTCTTTGGCGCAACAACATTTATTTCCTCATTGATCGAGCCGTGACGTCACCCATGTGGTTTAGAACGTTCCCTTTCTCACGAGACCTCGAACGTTATCTTATCTCCAACGAGATCGTTCTCTTTCTCTTTTTATAGTCTTTTTTCCTCCACAGTGGCGTAACTTCGCATACGTGCATCTCCGCTATGTTACAATATCAATAAAAAAACTCATATCTTCTTAGAAACGATCGTACACAAAATTGTTGATAATGTTACATTAATAGATCGTATATAAACGATTTTTTTCATAAAGTTATTTATTTACTTCGTATCCCAATATATATATATATATATATATATATATATATATATATATACTAGTAAAATACCCCCGCTTTTCTCAGGACTTTGCTGTACGCTCAGATACATGTGTTATGTAGTGGGTTGTACATATCGGGTACGACATATAACGGAATATAATGGAGACGGATAACAGAGAACTAAACATCGGCGACAACGATGAAGCAATTCTTAGAGATTTCATATTATTCTTAGAAGAGATATGAATGAGAAGAGATGTGAAATGGACAGAGTAGAATACATTATTTATTAGGGGATACAGTTAACACTTTGGAAGAGATAGAAAGACGATAGAAAAAGCACATTACCTTTCAGTGGATGACAAACCAGACCAAAGGCTTACTTATAACATGAAAACGTTTATTCTAGCTGGTTATGATGATGATCCGGTATTCGATGCATTGCAGAATTACATTGTCTTATCTTTCTTTCTGGTTCGCTTCCAAAAGGGGCTTCGCTAACTCAACTCTCCTTTCTCCCGACTCTCCTAGCTGTAACTGCTAACTCTTCTGACTCTTTTTTCTTTGACTGACTTACTCTAACCTAATTGCATATGTTGTAAACTATCTTTCTTTGTGATGTCAGAACGTCCTCAGAAATGTGAATGTCTCTTTACGTGAATTTACATATTACACATGTCTTTAACACGCTTTTGGTAACACAAAGAAAATTCCTTAATTTACATTGTCCGATTCTACTTGCTTTGACCCAATTAGTTGTATAGTTATTTCTAACGCAATAGACAATGCTCTACATCTCTATCATTGTAACTAAATTGCAATATGTATCATTTTAAACTTTTGATTACTGGGTTCGATTCCAGCCTTTTCCTTTAATAAATATTTTTTTCAATCCTATTTAATTCGTTTCTCTAATTACCGGAATCTGTTCCTTTCTATATAGAACCCATGCTTCTCGGGCACTTTTGCAGTAAATGGTTGTTGGAAGAACCGCACCAAATATGACCTTAACATTTGACCTTGACCTTGAAAATTTGTGTGCACTATCCCTAGATCATCATGTTAGGTTTGGTCATGATCAGTCCAGTGGTGTGGGCTATAGGATAGTATGTATATATATATATATATATATATATATATATATATATATATATATATAGGTTATGACTTTGATCTTTGACCTAGTGCGATCTGTAAGAGAGTTGTATACA